>NC_092363.1:15185711-15485711 GCF_030848805.1 Temnothorax longispinosus | reverse complement strand
AGATACAAATAGCTAGATATAAGAATTGTAATTGAACTTTGCAATGTAAAATATGTACAAATGAGTTTCGAAACGTTTCATCGATCATTTATGTTTTTATAGAACAAAAAGAAAATTACACTGTAAAGATTTATTAATATTCGTTGAATATTTTGCGATGCAAAATTGTAAATACATTTTTCTTCCGGTTCGTGGGTTTTTGCATTTTAATTAATTAATTTTTAACTTTTTCTGCAACGCCTTATGTTTACAGTGCGACCAAAAATTTAGTTTTTATCAACTGTAAATATGTACAATTTAAAACTTTATGTATATGAGCGATATTATTTGATTGCACTGATTTTATAAACGCAAAGTGTTTCACTCGATGGTGTACATTGTAACCGCACAGTACATAAAACGCATGTGCATATGTATGAGATTTACGTGGCTGTGTACGCGAGCAGTGAGACGACGACTTCGAAAATTGAACTTGTCAAAATTGTACTGTTCAAGATATGTATGTGTGAGCATCGAATGATATAGTATAAAACACAAATTATTTAAAATAACAGATAAACGACATTTTAAATATTTTCACATGATGTAATTTTAACATACATACATCATAATATGCTGCAAGTATTATTTAAAACATATTTTATGTAGTTTTTATATATCTAAATAAGAGCAAAAATTACATATTATCTTACATAATTTAAAATGTTATTTTTCTGTGTTGTATTTTAAATAATTTATATTTATATTTGATGATGATCACCTTGCGTAGTACAATGGTGCATTTTATTATTTATAAAAATAATGTTTTAATAATTAATAAATAATGTAGAAATGCTTTTGATTGAAATTTTTGAAGCTGACAACTTACGAGACTCAATTGTTTTGCCACACATGTGCACATTCAAATTAATTTAAGCTAAATAACTATCTCAGATAGTCAAAAGACGAAAAATATTTTTTGCGTAATGATTGCTATAAATTTTGTCGACAGAATGCAAGCAGAAATATATGTATAAAAAAATTTCTCTATTGAATACCTGATCTTTAATAGACCTAAAAGAAAAGAGAAAGACATAAAAAACTATTTTCTAAAAGTATTAAAAAATAATTTCTGTAATTTTGAGGGGAATTTTGATTATTATACCGATAAATTAATAAATCTTTGTAAGTATTTAGTAGCGTTTTCATAACAAATAATGAATGTACATATATAGTTGCGTAATTTGTTCGGTTGATAGCGGTTGCTTGTGTTAATTTCCATCCATATCTTAGTTGTAATATATCCTGTGAGCAATCTGTAAGGTTCTTTCTTACCGTTCTAGAGGGACACACACATTCAATAATTTCTTCAGTATTCTAATTTCTTTTGCTCCAATATGAAAATTAGCGTTTATTATTTATTTCCAAAAAAATATTTATTTCGCAACTGATCGCGTTTACATCACTTACTAACTCTCGCATTACTTATCGAATTGCACGAATTACTAATATTTTACCGTTCGTTGCTTCACTCGTTTAGCATGCACCTTCAATTTTCCTAAAAGTTTCTTCTATCTTTAATTTGCCCCTGAAGACTTCTTCTATCTGTGTTTTCGTCTTTCCTCGTGTCTCCAGTAGCGCAATCGTTATAAAAATGGTAGCTATGATGGATGTTATACAATATAAGTAAAAAGTGGCATTTCTGTCTTGCGTTACCATCATTGGATACAATTGTACGGTGGTAAAACTGTATAAAATGGAGAATACGAGAACGTTTACGTACTTGCTGGGATACAATTCCGCAATCAACGAATAAGTAATCGACAATAATGCGAACGATCCAAATGCCTGCAATTTATTGATTAATAGCGAGCTTTATAGCTATAGCTATATAGTAAACATATTGACAAATTTTTTCAAGAAGCTCTTTAAAAAAACAAATACCCAGAGTTTAATATCTACTATACATTGGATTTAAACTTGCGTTAAAGTCATTATTATAATTATCTCTTTAAAAAAAATTACGACTATTTGACAGACAAGATGAATATTATGAATATTCCTGAAAATATTATTTTCTTACCATATAGAGGAAGATACAAGCGAGAGGTACAGCTGCAACGCCAGTGTTCTAAAAAAATTGCAGATACATCATTAAAGCGCTCAAAGAAATTGCTGTACCGGCACTGGACACAATCGAAGTGACACTACGACCAATTCTAATAGAATTTCGAACATTTATTATAGTTTTTCGGAACATTATCCTTTTGGACGATATATTGTAACGAATGTCTGACAACCATTGTATTTTAATAAAGTAATCTACAGCTTAACCACGAAAGTCTTGATACAAAATAAATATGTCAGAATTACTATTACTCATTGTTTAGAGCTACCAAAATTGAATATCACATCAAATTCGAATAAAAATAATTACCTCTTGCTACAGAATGCTATGAGCACATTGCCTATCACTTGAATAATTCCTATTACGACGGTGACCAAGAAAGGGTCTATTGTGATGTCAAGCCTGATGATTATATCGACGGTATAAGATACAATCACATGCGCTCCACTAAAAAGTTGAAAAAGAAAGCAGATATTTAATATGATAAATGGCTTCCACACTTCTGATAAAAGAGTTATTCCCTGGATGCTCTTCAGCTTATTGCTCCATACGCTCCAGGTAGGAAGGAGGACTCTGATTGACAGTTTCGAGATATTTCAAAATTATTTGTCGTCTCATAGTAGTTTACCATTCTGGCAAATTGTTCCTGAAATTCTATCGTTTCCTGGCGCAAGTCACGAATTCGAAGTAGAGCGATCCTGGCTGCCTCCATTCGGCCTTTCAAGAGCAACCACATAGGACCCTCTCGCCCATGAAATAAATAACGCATAACACAGGAGATATCAAAGGTATGATAAAAATCGCTGCTATTAGCCTCCAATTATTCTAAAATAATATATATTTTTTAAATACGCTCTAAATATAAATTAGTAAAAATTTACTTATTTATAAAATATATATCAGTTACAGTAGGATTGTTTTAAATTTTATTTACATGAAAGTAATTTTGTACATTTAAGGTAAAATCTAAAAATTGACCTTAAAGCATAAATAAAATACTGTATTAGATAAAATTTGACATAATTAATTCAAATTTTGTTTAATTTATTGTTTCTTTATTTTTTATCAATAAAAAATTATTTAAACTGACATAATGCTGCTACCTGGATAACAAATCCTGAAAAATAAACGGCCAGAATTTAAATTGTAACAATTACATTCAGAGTAATCGTAAGGACTTCTCTCCATAAAGTTGTAGAGATTTCTTCTAAATAAATTTCCATGACATATGAACACATACCCGAGGCAGTGTCTGAAAATTTCCAAAGTATTCTTAATTAATACGAATTGATTTCATTTATACATATATACTTTGACGGCTGCCGTTAAATTACGTAACGATAAAAAGCATAGTTTTACGATCGATACTATATATAAATTGACAATATTAAGTGGTACATTTGGCGATTTTTACGACAGTGAACAACTAATATTACCTTATATCTTGACGAGAACATATGTATTCCATATAATTTTAGCCAAAAATGACTCGGACTTGGATATAATTTCGGAGTCGGCGCGCAACAAAAATACTTAACAAAAATTCCATGAAACTAGCTTAAAAACAACATTATAAACGAGAAAAGAAAACTAAAATCATTTTGTAGTGTTTGTCTATCATTTTTCTATACCTATATTATTTATGATTGCCGAAATATATATACGATAAGTGTTTAATGAAAATAAAAAGTCGCCCGGCGCACGTTTCGTTAGGATCTTGCGCGCTTTCTCGTCTTAGTAAATTGAAACTGTAAAATTGCCAGTATTAATAATAACTACGTCCAATAGGGCAGATTTCAAAATAACGAGTGCTTGTTGGATCGTCTTTCTCTCGTGTGCGGTTGCCGAGATATAAACATTTAACGAAAGTTAAAAATCGCTTGGCGCCCAAATCCATAAGATTTTGCGCGCTTTCTCGTCTTAATAAACGGAAATAAACAATTTCCAATAATAAAAGTGAGCAATTCTAGTAGAATAGAGCACGATCTAAAAAATGCTTTTTGAATCATCTTTCTGTTTTTTACGATTGCCGAGATGTAAGCGTTTTATGAAAATGATGAACGCGCGCGGCGAGGCGCGCGATTCTTTTGGCCAGCTCGAGCTTTATTGCTTTAATAAACGAAAGTACATAATTGCGAGTAATGCACGTGAGTAATACCAATAGGGTAAAGTACGAAATACAAAGTCTTGCTTTAATCATCTTTCTATTATTTACGGTTGCCGAGATATAAGCGTTTTATGAAAGTCAGAAATCATGCATTTGCGGCCGATCTTTACGGCACGCGCGCGCTTTATCATGTTAAATAAACGGAAAGACGTAATTGTTAGTAACAAAATCCAAATATTCCAATAGCGCAGAGTATAAACTGAACAGTCGGATCCTTTTAGAATCATCTCTATATCTTGGGTGGTTGCCCAGATATTTGCGATAAACGATAGGAAAGATTTTCTCGCGCTAAGCCAGCGACACATGGCCTTGACCTACTTTCGACGAGCAGCCGTACATTATTGATTTTCTAAATTGGCCTTGACCTAGATCGCCGAGTCCGGGAATGCCGTCGCTTGCGCTCGGCAGGACGACGGTCCGAAATGCGACGAACGACACGGGACTAATCTCAAGAAATACGTTCATCTTATCATTGTTGTGTGTCCTTTAATGTGAGGCATGCTCTCTCGAACAAGATTAAACGATAGAAAGTTATAAAATGCTTTTGCATAATGCATATAGTCAACGATTAATAAATTCTTATATATCTCAGCAACCAGCGCAGATATAAACATCATTCAAAAACGACATAAAATATTGTAATTAGCGCTAATGTGATTGCAATATCATTTAATAATATCTACATCTTACATTAGGGAGGAAGCTGTGACAGCGTAAACGACGCTGCTTTGAAAGCAGGCCTCTCGCTACTTAAAATAAACCTTTAAAAATCAGTTAGCAAAAACATCGAAATATTTATGAATTTTATAGATAGACGTTGCCGTGCATACACACACACACACGCCGCGCACCGGCATTCCCGGACTCGGCGATCTAGGTCAAGGCCAATTTAGAAAATCAATAATGTACAGCTGCTCGTCGAAAGTAGGTCAAGGCCATGTGTCGCTGGCTTAGGACCAGTTTCACAAGTGTCGGTTAACTTTTAATCTTAGATTAACTCACTCTTTGTCTTTTTCTAAGGGGGACGTTAGAAGGAGGCAAAGAGTGAGTTAATCTAAGATTAAAAGTTAACCGACACTTGTGAAACTGGGTCTTAGCGCGAGAAAGTCTTCCCTATCGTTTATCGCAAATATCTGGGCAACCACCCAAGATATAGAGATGATTCAAAAAAGACTGTTCAGTTTATACTCTGCGCTATTGGAATATCTCGATTTTATTACTAACAATTACGTCCTTCCGTTTATTTAACATGATAAAGCGCGCGCGTGCCGTAAAGATCGGCCGCAAATGCATGATTTCTGACTTTCATAAAACGCTTATATCTCGGCAACCGTAAATAATAGAAAGATGATTAAAGCAAGACTTTGTATTTCGTACTTTACCCTATTGGTATTACTCACGTGCATTACTCGCAATTATGTACTTTCGTTTATTAAAGCAATAAAGCGCGAGCTGGCCAAAAGAATCGCGCGCCTCGCCGCGTTAATCATTTTCATAAAACGCTTATATCTCGGCAACCGTAAATAATAGAAAGATGATTAAAGGAAGACTTTGTACTTTATACTTTGCCCTATTGGTATTACTCAATTATATTACTCGCAATTATGTACTTTCGTTCATTAAAGCAATAAAGCGCGAGCTGACCAAAAGAATCGTGCGCCTCGCCATTCATCATTTTCATTAAACGCTTATATCTCGGCAACCGCAAACTATAAAAAAATGATTTAACTATCACTCGTTAGTTTGAAATCTGCCCTATTGGACGTAGTTATTATTAATACTGGCAAATTTTACAGTTTCACGTACTAAGACGAGAAAGTGCGCAAGATCTTAACGAAACGTGCGCCGAGCGACTTTTTATTTTATTTTAACATTTCAGAGCTTCGACTTTCTCACCGAGAGCCGCCGGACGGTATTCGTGGCTACACATTTCTTTGTTGGTTAGCATTTTGCAACAGCATTTTAAAACTCTTTATCGTTTAATATTGTTCGAGAGAGTATGTTTCACATTAAAGGACACATAACAATATTCAAATAAACTTATTTCTCGAGATTCAGTCGGTGTCGCGTATCGTATTTCAGAGCGCCGATCTTCGGATACGCGACACCGACTTAATATCTCGAGAAATACGTTTATTTTAATATCGTTATGTGTCCTTTAATGCAAAGCATACTCTCTCGAACAATATTAGACGATAAAGAGTTTTAGAATGCTGTTGCATAATGCTAGCCAACGAAAAAGAGGAGCTACGAATGCCGTCGCTCGCGCTCGGTGGGAAGGTATAGACGGTCCGAAATGTTACAAACGACACAAAACAGATCTCGAGAAATACATTCATCTTATAATTGTTATGTATCCTTTAACGTGAGACATGCTCTCTCGAACAAGATTAGACGAAAATAGTTATAGAATGCTGTTGCATAATGCTAGCTAAAGAGAAAAAGGAGCTACGAATGCCGTCGCTCGCGCTCGGTGGGTAGACGGTCCGAAATGTTACAAACGACACAAAATAAATCTTGAGAAATACATTTATCTCATCATTGTTATGTGTCCTTTAATGTGAGGCATGCTCTCTCGAACAAGATTGAACGATAAAGAGTTGTAAAATGCCTTTGCATAATGCTAGCCAACGAAAAAAAGGAAACTACGAGTCTCGTCGCTCGTGCTCGGCAGAAAGACGGTCCGAAATGTGACAAACGACTAAACAAATCTCGATAAATACATTCATCTTATCATTGTTATGTGTCCTTTAATGTGAGGCATGCTCTCTCGAACAAGATTGAACGATAAAGAGTTGTAAAATGCCTTTGCATAATGCTAGCCAACGAGAAGAAGGAGCTACGCATGCCGTTGCTGTTCGCTCGGCGAGAAAATCGGGAGCGTCGAAATGTGGCATGCAAACAACACTAAACAAATCTCGAGAAATACATTCATCTCATCATTGTTATGTATTCTTTAACGTGAAGTATGCTCTCTCAAACAACATTAAACGATAAAAAGTTTTAGAATATCGTTGCATAATGTTAGGCAACGAGAATAAGGTAGCGTCGAGTGCCGTCGGGCGGCGCCCGGGAAGACAAAAGGTCCGAGATATGTACGACGAATGACACAAGAGGAATCTCGAGAAATACGTTAATTTTATCATTGTTATGTGTCCTTTAATGTGAGGCATGCTTTATCGAACAAGGTTAAATGATAAAAGATTCTAGAATATTGTTTCATAATTTTAGCCAACGCGGCAACGCCGCGAGAGCGAAGAGCAACGAATGCCGTCGCCCGATACTAAACGAGTTTCAAAAAATATACGTTGACACAACGCTTATTGTTTCACGAACTTTTTAATCTTTATTAAATAATTAGAAATTTTTTAGCAAAGTAATGTAAGTTAATATCTTGCTGTTTTGCGAAAAACAGCTGTTTTGCGTATATTACGGGTTTTCTCAATTCGCTATGGTGTCATGTTTAGCGTGAAAAATTAGTTGGAGCGTTATTGCGTGCCACATACGCGTCAATTATTTGTAATTTAAACGAATATAATTAATAAATATAATAATAATAATAACAAAAGTTTCATATCTTTATGTTAGGTTAAAATTAAACAATAAAAGAATTGTTCACGTATCGTAGAGATGCACAAAAGATCATAAAAATAATTGAAAGTACATATAGGATAAGAGGCTAGGCGAAAATGGCGATTCTCGGTGTCGAAAACTCTGTTTAAATCGGCAAAAGTATCAGGCTAGCATGTTAGGCAAGGAGGTTGACGGAGGTATTCTAAACGAGGGTGTTGCCTCCCCACATTGCCTCCGCTTAGTCACGCTGCTGTTGGTCAGAGCGCGGGAGCCTACTGCCCCTTCTATGCATACCTGCTAGCGCTCTGATTGGCCGTAGGCTGGGCATCCGCGCCGTGGCCGCCGCGCGTCGCCACGCCTTTCCGACGGTGATGGGTAATAAGTGGGGATAGACGTGCCGCTGCTCCGAATACCTCTGCATCCTCCTTGCTCATCATGTTTCCCGCGTAACAGGAGCGATTTCTGAGGAATTAAAAACGACTCTAAACTCGAAATTCTCGCTTTTTTATAACGTAAAATTCTTTTAATAATTTTTATGATCTTTTAAGCATATTAACAAATACACAATATGTTTCTCGCTACTACTTAATAGTAATTTAATATTTTATTTGTATAAATTGTTTATTAAATTAGTAACGTAATAATTTATTAATTACATTTGCTTATCAAGAGACACGGTAGTGTTATGTTTCAAGTTTATGTATACATAGAGATATGAATGTATAACTCACGCGCACGCAACATGTAGGGACGAATATCGCAAAATTAGCAATAAAGACGAAAACAAATTGGAATTAACTGGTGGGGTGGGGGGAGTGAGGGAGTAATGAATAATGTTCTCTTCGAACTATGAAATATATACCTATAAGTTTTTAGTAAACAGTTTGTTTTATTAATTAATAAACACAAATAAAAAACATTGCAGGTACTTAATGACAATCACTAATATCTCAGTAATGATTATCGTCAGATCTTTGCCAAAATACATTAGAAATTAATAATACAATGTTTATTCCAATTAACAGTATGCTTTTTAATACAAGACATGATCTCTTGGACAAGATTTAACAATAAAGAATTTTAAAACGCATATTGCTCTAACCAACGAATCAATAAATTCTTATATCGCAGCAACCACCACAGATATAAACATCATTCAACAACGACATGAAATATTTTGTACCGCGCGCCGTTCCGTGGCGCGCCCCGCTGCTGGAATATCTCCTGCAACCTCCTTGCTCATCATGCTTCCCGCGTAACAGGAGCGATTTCTGAGGAATTACAGACGACTCCAAACTCGAGATTCTCGCTTTTCTCACAACTTAAAATTCTTTTAATAATTTTTATGATCTTTGAAGCGTGTCAACGAATGCATAATGTATTTCTCACTATTACTTAATAATAACTTAATACTAATATGTATTGTTCATTAAATTAACATGTACTTATTAATAACATTTGTTTATGTGTGATACATAAGTATGTTTATAATTCACGCGTACGCATAAGCGATATATGTGTATATTATAAGATTAACAATAAGATGATAACAAATTGAAATCAACTGTAATAAATGTTTTATCTAACGAAGTATACCTTGTGGTTTCAGGGAACAATTTGTTTCATTAATTAATAAACAAATTAAATATTTCGTAGGTACTATTTTATAATCAGGAGAATCTTCGTATATTGCAAAATCTATTCGATCGGTACGAACAATTGCTGTCATGTTGATTAATACGAGTATGTAATAATATCCTATCAGAAAGTGATTACCGTCGCCGTCGGATCATTTTTGGTTAAGATATATTAAAAATATTAATAGTACATTGTTTATTCCTTTATGCCAATAAACAATATGCGCTTCAAAGATTTTAAAATAAAACGTTATTGAATAA
Source organism: Temnothorax longispinosus (assembly GCF_030848805.1). Taxonomy (NCBI): domain Eukaryota; kingdom Metazoa; phylum Arthropoda; class Insecta; order Hymenoptera; family Formicidae; genus Temnothorax; species Temnothorax longispinosus. The sequence continues at coordinate 15,475,966 of NC_092363.1, read as the reverse complement.
AAAACTACAATAGAAACGTTTCCTAAATCTCGCATAAAAATTTTAAAGAATTCTTTAAAAAATAACGTTACGTTAACATTGTTACGTGCCTTTTAACATAGGGCATGATCTCTCGAATAAGATTAAACGATAAAAAGTTTCAGAATATTGTTGCATAATGCTAGGCAACGATTAATAAATTCTTATATATATATATATATATATATATATATATATATATAAAATCTATTCTACTCAATGACACTACTATAACGATATTGCGATTAGAACATAGACAAAGGATTTATTGAATAATTCATGAATGATAACGCACTTTGAATAAAAATTCCTCGCGATATACTCGTTTGTCACATACATCGCCACATGTACGTCCAACATTGTAAAAAGTCAAGACCATCAACTCGCTCGTGGTCGATCAATGTCGTACTGTCATTACGGGCACAATTATGTGATAATTTAAGAAGCCTATTGTAAAAAATACTTTGTTAATTACATAGTTAATGCATTGATAACGTGAGAATTTGTCGTCCAAATAATAATTCCTTTCTCCACAATGCGACTTTTCAAATATTTTTTAAAAATATTTTTGTTTATATTTTTCTGGAGAATATAATATACGGCGATAATAATTGTGTGTAAATTATTATCTAGATCTAACTGTAAATTACTGTCCAGATCTAACAGACACGAGTATCACTCGTAAGGCGCCGAATACATTCCAAATCTAATAAACGCGAGTCTCACTTGTGGCGCTCATATAGCAATGTCAAGTGGTTAAACAAGTCAGTTTTAGTGCGCGCTTTCATCAGAGAAAACACAAGACAAACCGTATGACTTTGAAGTTAATGCATATTTTCATCTATATCGATAATACGGACAAGTACCGATAACGATCCAGAAGATATATATAATTTTTATGTGCTATGCTACTTTAACGTGAACAACAATTTCATTCCCGAGAAATAGAATCTGTTATCGATGTAATAAACGCATCACTGTGTGTGTATTCTTTATCGATAAATAGAGCGTGTTCGTCTAATACTCTAATAGATCTTGTGAAAAGAACGTCGAGTCACATCAATGAACCGTTAAGAATTATACACACGGATTTTAAAGTGAAAATTTCTAGTTTATTAAAATAGATGCATAAAAGGTGATTACAATTTCGCTGCACAGACATATTAATATATCTGGAAATATGTCTTCTCCTGATGAAGAATGTAGCCATTTCATTCCGGTAAGTAGGTCAACGAACCTTTCGAACTTCGCTTCCTGTTTTGTAACATATGATCAAGTGCATTCCGATAGCTTGCTGTACCTTTTGTCAAAGACTTCACTCTTATGCATATTTACATATTTTTATCTAAACTGAAATATCAGATTTATAAAATAATTGTTTACTACTTTTTTACTACTCCAACCGGAGCTGTGTTTCAAATCTGACAAATTTAGTCGGCGCGAAGTCAAGATTGGAAAATATCTAAAATAAAAATAAAAATAAAAATAAAAACTTTCGCGCATCATTTACCGCGCTTGGTTCTAAGTTAGCCCGTTTGTTTGTAAGAAAAGTAACGATTTAATCCTGTTTATACGACAAATTTCGACATATTTTGAATGCACATTTTCCCCCGAATCCTATCAAAAATTGTAAATCGCTAAAGTGAACTTGATATCATAAATAAATGTCCAAATAAAGCACAATAGATAGATGTCAAATGTATAATCAAATAAGATCTGCACTCAGGATCGACATCATACTTTGATCTTTTCCGCACTATTTGTTGCGCTTATTGCACTTTAATGAGGTGTAATAATCTTATACGATTACAAGCGATAATGAGATCTAATAATCTCGTGATTATAGGTAATAATGGCAATGCAATCGTCGTCTGCGAATTTGCTTCGGTTTTTTATTGCGATTTCATTGCGATAAACGCGTGGTGATCACAAAGTTTGACGTAGCTGAATATCGTACAAATTTTCCATCTCGCCGAGAATTGATCGGTCTCACGAGCGAATGGTATTGCCGACCGACCGGCCTCGGAGATCGGCGCGTTGTGACGTGCACGCGATACCGTAGTGACGATTTAATCTTCTTACGCAAGCGCTAAGAGTTCCGTGATAGTGATAACATTCTCATGCTGTATTACGTACAGGCTTACTGTCTTATATGAAGTTGTGTTTAATTACTTTTAATTTGTATGCATATGTGTGTGCATGACTCTGTCGATCCTAAAATACCAACCACAGAACCAGGGTTAATAGATTAATAGAATGTTAATTTAACCATGAACCATATGCATCTGACGCAATGTTCTTTTGTTACAATTAAACGGTATTAGCACTATCATTATTAAAACGTGTTCTTTAATGACGTACATATCAAGACATGTTTTAATTTCAAATCCTAGAATGAATCATAGTACTTTAAGAAGAATATAATAATTATTTATAATTGTATTTAATATTAGTTTATCCAAGTGTATTTATAATAAAACATTAAATAATATACATATATAACAATATATATTTTTTAAACAAATGTATAAATTTATGTAAAGATAAAATAAAAAATTGTAATTTTTAATTTATTTAAAATATAAGATCTATTTTAAAGATATCTATACATCGTTATTGAAAACTGTCAACTATAGTAAATTGTCGATAAACATTAATAAAGTGCGATGATATGCATAACAATAATTTATGTGACTTCTAAATTATTTCCGGTCTTATTTGTGTTCTGCTCGTCTTGGCAGTAACTTGCGTAATTTCTTCGAACGGGATCTATGTATATAGGTCACCGTCAAATTAAATGAGCTCAGAAAAGAAGAAAACAACTCGCAAATTTATTAAACCCATCTATAAATATCTTCTGCAATTAATGCTGCTCGTATGCAAATGTCACCGATATTAAGCGAAATATTACATCTCGTGTTAATTACGTTTGCGATTGTATTGAGATCTGTTTTGCAAGTGTTAACATTGTTTGCTTATATGATGTCTCGCGATAACAGCGATATTGTCATTTGTAGGAGACTAAAAACGACGTCACATTCGTTGTCGTTATGAAATGTCGTTATCACTTTCGGTGCTTGAAACATTGTAATTATATACATATATGAAATTATGTACTATATATAAATTTGGAAAAATAGAATTGATAATTTTCTTTCCTTAATATAATACAAATTTAAATATTCTTGTATATACGCCATAATTTTTATCTAAATATAGCACCAAGGGCGTCATTTAAATTATTCATGTTTCAAGATGGCATTGATCACAATGCATAATTTACAAATATATGTTAATTGCTTATATAAAATGTATTTCTTAATGAGTGTCCATCTTAGGAATCGATAAGTTAACGGGGTGTTATAAAAATTACGTCACGATAACTCCAATATGTATATCTCGTTCGAGGAAGTTACGCAAGTTACTGTCAAGACGAGCGGAGCACAAATACGACCGGAAAGAATTTAGAAGTCACACAATAAATTTGTAAGGCGCAGAATCAATCGAAGCGTGAAGTTATATTGAAGTCTCACACCGATTGCTAATTAGCCTTTCACTTTGACTGGATTTGACAAACAGATGTTTCAGATTAAGTATTCACGTGCTTAGTTTTATGACGTGTTACAAATTTTACTTGCTACGGATAAACAACGTATATAAAGATTTTAATTAGCGCGTCACATTCCCTAATATCCATTATTGAATAATTTAAGCAAGTAAGAGAGATATTTTGTCTTAATCAGACTGGAATGATTAAATTTGTCAGTATTTTATATAATTGTTATTAAAATGTAATTAATTATATAAAACTATATGTAATTTTTAAGAATATAATTAATTGCTTCAAAAATTATTGAACTGCTTAATCCAACATACACAATATCCGCATATAATAGATTTAACGAAAGAAGATATAACATCGCGAAATAAATACAAAAAAGATATATAGCTATGCTTGTTATTAGTATATACTTATTGTAATCAGCTTCTCTTACGTTCTCTTTTTTTTATGTAACAGAATTATATGCATTTCATTTTTCTTTATTCTCTGTCAGTCAGATCATTCTTGCGATAATATGATAAATTACGCTACCATTGTTGTCACTGTTATTGTCAATTACTCTGCCTGATTAAACATTATCACGCAGATTTGCGACCCGTCAATTATCAATAATCTTTCGATTGTCTTGTTAATCGCCTCTTTATCAGTACGGAATTCTCAGTAACAGCAATGTAATGTTGGATATGTATATGTATATTTGACATTCGCGCGAGCATCGTTCAGCTCCGATATGGCAGATCATCACGCGGGCGGCGCAAATGGTCCCGGAGTGGAGAAACGTGGCCGGGTGGCAGTAGATAGATAAATTCTGTGCGTCGTCCTCAGTCAATAACGAGTTCTCAGTTAGTACTGGTCACAATCGCGGCTACATCGGAAGCTTACAACTCGAGAGGCTCACGGATGTCGGAATATATCGGGCGAGAATTTCCTCGCGGCATACACACAAAGAAAAATACTCCCAACTATTTATTAAAAGAAGATCAATCGTGCGGCGAAAAGAGAGAGACTTGACATATTTATAAAAATCTCAAACTTATTACGATAAAGAGAGATGATCGCTCGGACTGAATATTAAACGGACATTCGACGCGTACTTTCTCAGATCTGAAAATAAAACGGATCGGAAAACCGAAGCTATTTCTTAGAATTTTCCGGAGCAATCTGGTGAATATCTCAAAGACTTCGTTTGAAACAATAAAATCGCTGATCGTAAATTAGATACGTTTGTCATATAATCGAAGACGCAATCTCAAACGCGGATCATAATTTTCCGCAAGAAACATTATTATCGATAATAATACGAACAGATAATTCTGCAGAATAAACAATTTCGTGCAAATCAGTATTTGTTTTATATGCACTATCGATATTTTTTATACGACATTATTATATCTGGACGAAGAAGACTGAGAGTGAAGGAAGGAGACGCGAACTCGCCGCATGTCTGGACGGGACGGCAGTTAATTTATTTCAAGCCATTCAACGCTTTCGCATCTTTGCAACAGTCGAATTTAAAATCATTTCACGCTTTCGTATCTTTTAAATATTCAGCTATGCAAGTGGTCGATGAATGATGATGAAGGTTTAAAGTACTTTGCGATACGATATCGAGCATATTATCAAGTATATAAATACAGAATCGACTATTGTAAAGATATATAAACGATTGAACCGCGGAAGAGAGAGAATTAGAAGAGGTGACGCTGATAAAGAAGACAAAAAAGATTAACACTCTTTTCTAAAATTGCAAATTAGGTTCTTTTGCAAAAAAAGTCACCACATAGGTTACTATTGTTGTATTATTATTTGATTGACACGGTTAATTATCGGAAAATAAAATATTAAAGAGAAAAAGACACCATGACGAACACGTCGGACGTTAATACCGCGAACGGACGAACAGACGTCAATAATGCGAATGAACGAATGGACGTTAATAATACAAATAAACAAATAGATACTAACAATATAAATGAACAAAAAGATAATAATGTGAACGAGCATGTTAATGGTGAGAGTAGACAAACCGATGTTAACAATATGAGTGAGCGCGCATCGGCGTGCGTAGAGATCAAGGTATGTACATATATTTCCGGCAAAATATGTAATATAAACTCAAATTTTGAATTATTACACATTTATTACAAATTTGTAAATTATAAATTTTTTTCTAAATTTCGATATATCGTCTTTTCTGTCTAAAATTATTGTATTTTAGTACATCTCATGTTTTTTCCGTCTCTAAAAGAAAAAATAATACTCCACGTTTAATCTTTTGTTAATCCTCAGTGTCATTGCTAGAAAAAAATTTTATGTAAACTAGTTAAAATTGATTCTTGCTCTTTCTTTTCAAGTTTTTTTTATCACATAATCGCACTCATTTAGAGAGGGCTTATTATGATTACGTTTATCAGGTCTTTTTCCCCGGATTTCCTCTTCGTCTTCCTTTCTTTTAACTCTAGAAATATATCTCTAAATATTAGTTAGTCATTTCCCGAATCGCGATAACGATTCAGAATTTATCAAGCTCAGTACCGTTTTAATCTTCATTTTCCTAACATTATCAAGCAGTCCATATAATAAATTATACTACGATAAACATTAATAGTCGTTACGTGTAAACATTCTTTTATGCATTTAAAAATGTTTAACTATATTTAAAATCGTTAAATCTGTCAGTTTTTATTCTTATTCCTAGTAGATAGATCATGTGTTACGATTAGAAGAAAAACGCAACAAAAATCAGTTCTGATATATTATAATTTAAAATGTATATTTCAGCTCTAAAAATTACATATATTACGGAAATGCGATAACGATTAAATCGATAATAAACGATTAATACTCTGTTAATCTTTTTTTTTTTTTTACAGGTAGAACCCAGCGTCACCGATGAAAAAAAGTGGGAACGAGCCGGAACAACCTATCAGGTACGATAACATTTTTTTACATGTTTGTAGAAACAATTCGCGCATAATTCTTTTTTAAATGGATTACTTTCCATAAGAGGCGATGCTTAGGTGACTGAATATATTATATTCTATACTCGTGGATAATAATATTACTTATCAAATCTAAGCGTTGACATAAATTATTTCTTAGAATAACCAGCGTATTTCGTTGACAAAATTGCTAATTATTATCTCATTAATCTAGATCAAAAACAAATAATTCGTAAATACTATAGTTAATTATTTGTACAAATTATTACTCAATTAATTTGTTTTCGCGCGGATAAAGTGATACTAAACACGCGTTCGATATGCTTTGGCAATTGAGATATGCACACGATTTTCCAATAAACATCACAATTTTTTTTCTCTGCAATTTTTAAGATATTATATCTCGGTAATGATACATCCGAGTTCGTTTATTGCGCGTTCTTTGATCTTTTGTCGAATAATCTTGTAATTAAAATGTAGTAATAAAAATGAAAATAAAATGTAAATTAAATGACGAAATAAAAACAGGATGTGTAGTGTGTAGTCGATTTCCAGATTTCCTCAAGTTAATTCGTTTTTATTCATAATAAATTATGTAGATTGTTAGGAAACATTTATGTAACTCACGAGCGATTCTTAATCGCAAAAAAGATCGCAAACGTCGTCGTGTTAACCTTGCAGCAGCAATTGTCATGCAGTTACAGATTCGAAGATGAAAAATACGAGAGCAACGATAATTATCTCAGTTTCATTCACGCAAGAAAGACTTTGCTTATTTCAATTCTCAGTTGCACTGTTATCTATATTTACTCTTTTTTCAACATATCTATCGATGGGATGGCATACGCTGTTTCACTTTGCACAAAGTAACGATATTTTTTAAAAGAATTTCAATTTCCATTTCTGCACGATTCTCGCATAAGTGAAGCTCATTCTCGGACGCAATAAAGATGCATTATATTATGTATTTTTCGCTTATCTCTGACGTCGCAAAAATTCCAAATCTTGAGATCAGCAATGATAAGATATATGCTATCTACGTTTATAAGATTTTTAATTCGATAGTTATCTTGATATCTTGAAAAATATATGAGAGAGGGGCGCTATATGTATTACATTGCGTTCAGCCTTTAAGTTGACAATGAGTAAAACTCTATGATTTTATCGCGAGATTTTAAGATGTATTTAATTGCTGGCTACACACCTTCTTTCGTCTCCATGATCATTCAATAAACCGGTTCTATTATTATTCACGTACGTTATAGCTGCAGTGTTTGACGCGATAAGAAAATTGCTCAGATAAAAAATTTTGATGCCTGATTGATATGTGCTTTATTATTTAACCTTAGCCTTTGGTGGTAAGATAACTGCACTACCTCCCGTATTGCTGTTATCTCTTTACTGCGTGTTTTTCGCGTCGTGTTTCGTAGCTATAAATAAGTCTAGTTATAAATTTTCCGCTCCGCCGAGAAGTTTATCAAGGTTTTACCCCTCACTGAGAATACAAATATTTATCCTGTAGTTTTTTTCGCGTTGCCACTCTTACGTCATTGTTACGATTTCCCGATATCGCCGACTCTTCGCTGATTCGCAGCCTCTCTTTTACAGGTGTTGATGGCCTTGTGCGCCAATGTTGTCGTACTGGGTCCAGCAATGGGTTTCGGTTACAGCGCCGTAGCAGAACCCGCGATGAGAGAGCCGAAAACCGATGATGACATACGACTCGATGCTAATCAAGCTAATTGGATGGGTTAGTGGCATAAAAAATTCATTCCTTCAACGAATTCTTTGCAATATCAATTTGCAATATTAAAAATAAATGTTCATCATCATATCGTTTATCGTAAAAATTATTATTTGCGCAACAGCTACTGTATCGGCGCTGGGTACACCTATCGGCTGTCTACTCTCGAGCCTCGTGATGGGGCGAGGAAGAAAAATCAGTATGTTCGTGACGTCGTTGATCTCAATGGCGGGTTGGGTGACTATTTACACGTCGAATAGTTACATGCAGATCTTGATCGGGAGATCGATTTCTGGAATATCCACGGGTATGGCATCGGTTCCAACGACGGTGTATGTAGCGGAAATAGCGGGACCGAAATGGCGAGGCACGATGGTTACATGGACCAGTATTTCTATCGCTCTCGGTGTCCTCATTGTCTATATCTTCGGATCTATTGTTAAGGTAAATGTTCATATAGTACACGTATACAATATAAATGATAATACATAATCCTATTGTTTTTTTTGTGTTTTTCAAAGGATGACTGGCGACTGGTGGCCTTACTGTGCGCTCTATTCCCGCTGTGCGCGATCGCCCTCACTTTGCTGGTGGTACCCGAGACTCCTCTGTGGCTGCGGGATCAAAATCGGCCTGAGGAAGCGCTGGAGATCATGAAAAAATTCCGCGGAATACCAAAGGACCAACCTGCACCGGCAGAAGTTCTGTTAGAGTTGAAACCACGGGTGCAGAAGAAGAATCAGAACATGCTGAAGCATTTGCTGAAAAGGGGCTCCCTGGTGCCGTTCGCCATAATGCTCAGCTTCTTCTTTTTCCAACAGTTCTCCGGGATCTTCGTGGTTATATACAACGCCGTCATAATCATGGATAAGTCGGGTGTTAAAGTAGATCCTTATCTCGGAGCGGTATTGATAGGCGTTGCTCGTTTTATAGCCAGTCTTTTGACGGCCGGGGTGTCCCGGAAATTCGGTCGACGAATACCGTCGATGATTTCCGGCGTTGGGATGACAATCTTTATGGGCGGCCTGTCGCTCTATCTGTTTCTAGACGCGAAGGGAACCGTCATGGCAGACAACGGGGTGGTTCCAGTAATTTGCATGGTGATGTATATATTCACAAGCACCTTGGGATACCTGGTAATCCCGTTCGCTATGGTAGGCGAGGTGTATCCGCCAAAAGTTAAAGATATATTGTCCGGTTCGACGGTTGCCATAGGTTATCTCTTTAGTGCGGTAACCATCAAGACGTATCCGGATATGGAGTCGCTGATGGGCATGCACGGCGTGTTTCTCTTCTTCGCGATCGTGTCTTTAGTCGGCACAATATTCATTCTATTATTCTTGCCCGAAACAAAGGGAAAGACCCTGCGTGAAATCGAGGACATGTTCGCGACGAAAAAGAAGTCCATCGAATTGCAGTCTCCGACGGAAGGAATAATAGTCGGAGAAATAGTCGCTCCGACCTCCGCTGGTCTTTTAAGAAATTAAGAATATTTATTGCTTATGCGGGCAAATAACCGTCAAGAATAGATAATACTAATTGCATAGAGGAAGACGAGGTCAAAGCGTACGATTGTACGATTATTAATTACACGGCCGATAGAAGAAATGAAACGGATGCAAAAGTCTTTCTGTGATGCTTCAAGGTATCTCTTAAAAGATATTTAAGGGGTATAACGAAGTAATAAGATATCTCTTAAAATTATTTTACATACGTCATACGTAAAGATCTTTTTATCATATCATATATTTTGTAAACGATTTAAGAAGATAAAAGTAAAGATATTTGCTTAGGGCTCACGAAGAGAAGTAAAACGTAACACAATGGAACTGTGTTGTTATCTCGATAAAAGTTTTGCCATCAAAACGAAAACAATGCCATATATCAATACTTATTTCTACACGTGCAAAATGTGTTCGCAAATTACATTAAAATAAGATTAGGTTTGTACTAGTTTGAGACAAGAGATATGCAATCTCGAAGATGATATTTTGATAAGACAATACACATTACGTATTATTTAATTAGAACTCAGTACTTATTGTTCAATAGTTGGAGCATAGCCGGAGATCTTCAAAATACAGTCCAAATTTATCATTTTAAATCGTTTTAAAGATTTCCTGTTACTAGAAGGAAGATTAAATATCATCATGGACGGTATCTCTGAAGATCTTCTAAAGAAAAAGATATTGTGTAAAATCGATTACGTTTTATCGATCATACGTATAATTAATTAAATATAAGACTTATCATTAATAAATTATATTACTACTCAACAATTTAAACAATTGTGAATACAAAATTGTGAATAAAGGCACATAGCTTATTTAAGCGCTAAATGAGCGAGAAACTTATCACTAGTTTATTTCTCGTAAATTGTGTTCTCGCAAATAATTAACACGTTAAGTGTGATAAAGTCGACAGTTGGCATCGTGATAACGTCCGAGTCTCGACCCGATAACAGTATATAAGGAGTTTCATATTTACGTGTTTCATAAATTCGTTATTATTTATTTAAGAATATTTTGTCATTGCGATAATAATCGAGATTTCCTCCGCGATTAAGTTGTCACTTTGTGACAATTGTCTTTTACAATTACGAATCACTTTTCTTCGTATAGAGTGTAGAGTATTTTCCGCGGAGAAATTGACAGCGTGATGATATCGACGAAAACTTATTTAAGCTATCGAACATAAAGTATTTTATATATAGTTCACCAACTCTCTCATCGCGCAACTAATTGATGAATTAATTTATAATTAGTTATGTGAATTATTTAAGTTATACTAAACCTATATGTATATTATCGCAATATTATACATTTATGCTGATATAAAAATACGTACACATATATAATACACACATATATTATGTATATATATATATATATATATATATATATATATATATATATATATATATATATGTACGTCTCATGTATTAAAATCTTGTTAAAATCTTAAATAATAAATTAACAAAAATACGTAACAACGGCGATAATTAAATAACAAACACAAAATAATATACAACTTACGAAATGTGAAAGCGCGGGATATATTTGTATAAGCGTGGGAGAAACGAGGCGAGAAAGGATAAGGCGACGATAGGGCGACGATTAACATGATTACTGACAATATTTGATAATAATAATAAAAAGCGATAATAATATAAAATAATTATATATGTAATAATAACATAATATTCTAATAAATGTTAATGATAATCAAAATAAATTATTATTTGCTAGGTGGTACGAGAAGAAAAATATTACTCTGTCGAGAATAATTATTATTTTATGTAGTATTATTTTAATAAAAAATGCAAACATTTCGGAAACAATGTCAAATTTTCTCTCTATTACTTTAATGTTCTAATTCTTTCTTTAATCACTTTTTCTGCTCCCGTACTCCTAGATTACTCTTCAAGATTACTTCGCACCACCTCATGTCATGAAATATGACGAAGACTGTGAAATACGTGCATAATGATTTAACAACACGAAAAGTCGTTTAGTATGTATGCCAAGAAGAAGAAGAAGAAATAAAAATGCGATGCTACACTGTAAAAAAACGTATGTTACGCAAAATGCACATTTCGCATTTCTCTTTATATGCAAGTAAAAATAAAATCTTAGACCTTCGAGTTAAAAAATGCAAAATTAGAATCTTTTGCAAAACTCACTTTTGCGAAAGGATTCTAAATCATATACACAAAAAGTGCATATTTCTTATCAAGCATTTAAATAATACGATTTTAAACTCGAAGGAATTATCAATTAACTTTACTCTTCTTCTTCATCGATTATTCAAGCATCAAAGTTATATGCGTGAATCGTCCGGACTTGGCCCTGGCATTTCCTTAATGTGATAACTTTAAACTTTTAATGTCAATTCACGAGATCTTATTTTCTAAACGAGTAGTCACTAAATAATAGGCGATGCATGATGTTCTATTTAAAACAATTTTTGTTCATGGTCGGGACTTAATGTCAACCTACTTTGTCACAAAAATATTATAAATTAAGCTTCATATATGATAATTTTTGTTAAATTATGTAACTCGATTAAATCAAAGTAAAAAAGAGAAACTCTATAAAATGTAAAATAATTAACCAATATTTTAACTAACGAAACTGGGCTCCGCGTGTATTCGTGCCTAGGGCATGAGTCGAGAAACGATCCAATTAGCTATCTTAACGATCTAGTAATGTCAGTAAAGCTCTGTTAGCGTCGGAGATCGAATACTCTCCACTCGTTCTCATATCTAACCCTCCCTACGTAAGTAAAGCTTCGTTGGAGTCAAAAGCCTCTTTCTAGCTGCTGGTCCTGACTTAACGTTAATTAATGCGTAACGTTAATAAAAACTCCGCCGATGTGCAAAACGCTTGTCTTGCGCTCTCAATTGCTATGAAACGTTAAATTAAATATCTCGAACCGTTTTTTCAAACTTGCCTTCCGCTCGAATCCAATCGGTCTCTTTGATCGCTGATATTCCGCGTAATCGGCGAAGTCTTCAAGAGCCCAGCCCGTGGTCGAATCATTGACAAGAAATCAAAATCGTGCTCCGATTTCATCGATTCGACAGGATTCATATTGTTTCTCATTGTCGGCGCGTTTTTTATCCATTATATTATCGTCTCTCGAAACGAAATTTGAACGTACTCTCCGGAAGTGCCAGATTGCCGATAGGAACTTTGTAAAGCTCCTTTTCTACCGGTAATATGTTGAAGTTCTTTAGCAGAGTGGCTATTGTCGAGAAGCTGATATATTGGACCATTTTGTAGCCCATGCAAGATCTCCGGCCACCCCCAAACGGCAGGAAATGTTCCGGCTTCAACAGTTTGTCATTCTGCACGAATCTCTGCGGCATAAACTCCTCGGGAGAGGTCCACAACTCATTCGACATATTTAGATCATAGTTGTTCAGAAAGATAAACGTGTCCTTTTCTATCTTGTAGCCTAGAATAAAAATTCAGGATTCAAATAAAATCAACGATGAACTGTCACAATTTTGATTATATTAATTAAAAAGATTTACAAATTTTGCTCGCAGTTTCGTAAAGTTCTTTAAATTACAAAAACTCTCAACGCTAAGCAAGAACTACGTGATATCCATTTTGATATCATAAGAAAGAAAAAAATTACTTACCGGCTATGGAACTATCTTGGTTGGCGACGTGCGGCACGATCGGACTGGCGATCAACCTGATCGCTTCGAGAATGATAGCTTCCGTATACGGCATGTTTCCTCTGTTCTCCAGCCCGACGAACTTGCCCGGGATCTCAATTCCATCAATTTCCATCTGCGCTACTTTCTGTACGTGCGGCCGAGTAACCAGGTAGCCCAGGATCTTGACGAGGAGATTGCCGACCGCCGAATGACCGCCGACGATGTCTTCCAGCGCGAACAACGCCATGTCCCAAGTCATTTTGGGTTCACCGTCGGTTTTGATGTGATTTATCAAGCAGTCCACGTAATCTTCTTCAGGTATGACCGACCTCCAGCTAGCTAGACGGTCCCCGATTATATTCTCCTCGACGAACATCCTGATCTCGTGACTCCAATTCGCCATCCTTGTCATGTTACGCTGATGCAGCGGCATCAGAAACGGCATAAAATCTGCGGCGTATCCTTGGTTCACCTCATAGAAGACTTTGTCGAAGTTCTCGATCATCTCGCGGAAGGGACCATGGCCGAGGCCAAAACGTCGCGAACAGAAGTATTTGATAAAGATGTTCGCGCACGTATGCATGATCAGCGGTTTGGCGTGCAGGCTAATACCAGAGATGCCGGTCAGGTGATTAATCAGCCAGTCTACCTCCCCGCCGATGATCCCATTCAACTGGTTGTATCGCGTGGTGAAGGCGCGCGGGAAGGTATGCCCTCGCAACATCTCCCTTCGCGTCTTCTGAACATCCGACCAATTGCAGAATGCCAAAGCTGTAAAAAAAAAAGAAAGAGTGATTTAATCATTATTCCGCTTCAAATTCTCAGTTGACATCGATATTGAAATCGCTTTATTAAAAATTCGCGCATTTTAATTTATTTCGCTGAAAGATATATTTAAAGAATATTTGGAATAACCGTCTTTTTCTTCTTCTTTTTTTTTATTTAAGACGAACTCAAGACATTTTTCAATGCGGCATCAATTAGTTTTGCTTTCATCGCATCGCAATTTATATATAGTAACTCGCAACGGAAACAGCTGACGTCGGGACGCCCGCGCCGCGCCGTGATGCTAAACGTATATATTCCACGAATGTATCGCGGCTCAAATTACTAAATCGAGAAAAGGACAATCAGCACGATTGGCAGCAACGTTGAACTTGGCCTTGTAACCGTCCTAGTGCGCGTAACATCGCGTTTCGAAACATCATCGTTTTGCAAGAGAAAAATTCGCACACGCTCCCTTATTTCTACTTCGTACACCTTCGCGCGCCACTGCGTACGCGGAAATGTAATACGAACGCAGCTAGACGAATGCGGCATCAATTCCCCAGCGGACACGACTCAGGCAGAAAATCGACTCGTCGTTCAGCGCGTTTGATATGAAATCGAAGCAGGAGAAGGAACAGCAGCAGGAAGTGACCCGGTTTCTCGCCATGCAGGGCGCCCGAGAATCTGAAGAGCGACAGCTCCTCCCTCCACTTGTCTTTCTGTGATAATCTGGCAAACGTTATATCGGCATAAACAAAATAAAATACATTTCAGAACAAATTTCTAAAGTTTTCTATAGCAAATATTTTATATAGTCAGAAATGTATTGCAGATTTTTGAATAACAAACGATTGAATGAAACACGTATTAGATGTACGTGTAACGAGAGTTAAATTAGAATATCATGTGCGAACATTAAGAAAGATCAGTGTGGAAAAACATTATTAATTTATTGCGCGTGACGAAAAAAATCAGGGATTAAGTAGCTAATAATAATATTCATTCTACAAACAAGAAATTTTATATAGAGGTGACCGTATTAAGAGCTGCCGGCGCTTGTGACGTGCGTGCGAAAATAAAATACTCCGCTGCGGCGCGTATACGTGCGTGCAATGGAAAGGGTTAATGCGATCGTCTTGGATCGCGAGGCACGGCGGCGGCGATTCTGATGGATCAGCCTTGATCCTATTTGCCGGCTGCCGGGTAAGCCAGGAACGCGTGAAAGTGGTACCGCGACCTTTTCCGCCTGCACTTGATACCGCTTCTTACGCTGACCTTAGCACGAGTTTCGGCGCGGACGAGCATGAAATATACGCGACAAGTAAATCATGCATCGTGCATAAGATACGTGTATAGTGAGTCTGAGTATACGCGCGCATATGTGCACTCACGTGTCTCGCGCGCGCGCGCGCGACGCATGACAAGGTCGTTAGCATGCGATTTTTCGGGAGCTCCCGAACGAGGTGCTAACAAATCACAGGCCAACACTATATCGATGATTCACGAATGATTCACGACCGATGAACAATAAATCACAATCGGAATTTCTGATCTCCATGTCGGATGTGCGATCGGAAAACATGCTCGCAACGTGACCCAAACTGCTGAGACAGTGATTCGTTGCGGTTGCGTGTGCGTGTAATCTATGTTTTGACGAGCGATCTAAGAGTGTTAATTAACCACGTGGGTCATTCCTATTCGATTTATTAATTATTTATATAGATATTCGTAGGAAAACAAATCGTCAAGAAAACTGCTTTAAATGTATAAGTTGTAAACCTACCCCGCAATTTTTTAACAATAAATTCTTGATATTAATCTAACATATTACAAGTTTAAAAAGTAGAACTAATTTTGTGTGAATTGATCTTCGGTGGAAAACTTGCGGTGATAATAAAGTAGGAATAAAATACTTACAGTTCTCCTTGTTGCCACAGAAGAGAAGATGATATCTAATAAAGTTTGGCCTGGAGTCGAAGTGATGGCCCTTGGTGATCAAGACTTCCTTGATGTTCTCCAATCCATTGACGACGACGCAAGGTAGCGATCCCATCTTGATCTTGATCACTTGGCTGTTGTAGGCCTTGACGAGGTCGCCGAAGACCTTGTAAGGCACGTCATAGCGTCCCAAAATATGAAGAGAGCCTAGAATTGGCCATGGCTTTGGTCCAGGTGGGTCTAGTAAGTCGGCTAACTCTTCGCCGTCATATAATTTCTTCGGCTTCTTCTTCGACGTGACATAGTCCATCAGGATCAAGACCAAGGCTATCAGAATGATAGCGAGCAGAAAGTACGTCGTAGCGCTGATAAAAATCATCCTTCGGCACAATCACAAATTTCTTCACTAAAAGAAAATCTTCTGTCTCCTCCTTTTTCTTCCTCTATACTCCTTTCTTCCCTTTTTTCTGTCAATCTGGAAGAACGTTCCCTGATGCTTCTTAATATGTTTCGATGGATATATTTTCGAGAAGTGCCGTTCGAATTCGAGTTATCTGATTCCAGAACTTCGATTTATATCCTTTCTGCGGGGATATAAATTCTTTTTTAAATCAAAGCACGCGTTGGTCTTGATAATTGAGCTACTTCTGCCGATATCTTCGATAAGACGATTTTTTCAACTCTTAGTAGTTTCTTGCTCACTTCGCCAGAAATGTTAACAATAGTCGGCTCTTCCACAAGACGATCTCGTGATGTAAACGTGATATCTTCACCGCGAATGAGTATCGGCCGAACGGGACGCAAGCTCCTTGTGGCCCGTCTGTGAACGGTCCGCCGATCTGACTCGGTCTGTGGGGATAGGATGGTTGTCCGGCTATCTTATATAGTCGGGCGTAATGTAGTCAGCACATTTGCGTCGAGCACTGTGCGCCTCAACCCCATACATATGGATTCTCGCGTTGAGACAAGATGGGCAACAGGAGAAGGAAGGGCAGGAGGAGAAGACGGTGGTGGTGGCGATAGAGGTGGAAAAAGACGAGAAAGAGGAGGAGGAGGAGGTGGTGGTGGACATTCTCGTATGCTTAAACAGAGACGAATTTCAAGAAAACTTGAAGGGACATACTCACTCGCGTATGGGTTGGTAGGGTCCGCAGCTCGCAGAGCTGAGGGAGAAGGGCCGGAGAGAAGCAGACACGGCGGCGGAGGGATGATCGCGGGTCCGCCGGGTAAAGGGGGAGAGGAAAAGGGCCCCGGAGGCGGTGGAGCAAAGAGCAAACCTACGTAGTGGTAGGGACGGGTGCTAGAGGAGAAGGTGGGGAGAGGAATCGCCGGTAGGGTCCGCGGCCTCCTGGGCCCAGGCAGTGCAAACGAAGGGACGCTTCTTGCCCTTGACTTCTCTCCTTAAGGTGCCATCGAGTTTTCTGGCAGCGAAGATGGTAGTGTGCGAGCGTATGCTACGCGTACTCGCAGCTGCGCCGAGACCGACTCGATCGCCGGTACCACCCGATGTACTCGCGGCGATGTACCCGAGACGAATGTCGAAGTCGGTGATCAATGGTAATTCGCTTTTGGTACACCACAAGGTACGTGGATGGAGAACAAAGTTACCTTTTTCACCTTTAGTGGTCGGCTGGCCGGTTCGACATGGCATTTTCGAACTCTTTAAGAAGCTATGCGAGAACGGAATCGCGCAACAAGAAGGTGGATTATGGTTTCTCTGTGCGTTGAGAAAAAAGATGAAAGAGATCCGCAATTTTTCGTTTTTGTCATCAAATCTCAATCGTATAAATTATACATTTATTCTTAAGATTGAATAAATTATTTATCACTAACATTTTCAATGGGGAACACATATCACGCCGTAATAAAAGATAAAATAGACACTATAGACAGTATCTCGCATTTAAGAGATTACTTCATTATCCGTTTTAACATTGTAAAGTCAGATATAAATACTTTATTATATGTGTAGCGATAATCTTTTTTGCAAAACTTTTCCTCCGTTGCCACACTTTAAGGTGGCAGACTCTGTTTACGTCTGGAACGACTTTTCTCAACGAGAAAAATAAATCGATCGATCTTGAATCTGAAATCCGTCTCAGAAGGATGCTGAATGGCGTTATGTAATCGTGAGACAACTATGCGAATGCGTTTTGTTCGTCGAGAAGGAAGTGAAATATACAATTCTAATGATGTCTTCTTTTCCTTTCATCCATATTAATTTAGTTTACAACCGTAAACATTGTTTACGCGGGAAACAAGCGGGTTCCGCCGGCGAATTTTCCTTAGAATAATGGAAAAGATGAGTAATACACGTATATACATTTGCGTAATTACAACAATAAAGAGAAAAGACATATAAGAATTCAAATTCTTATTCTGAAGATGTTTGAGATTAACATCTCCGAGCATTTCTTATTTTGGATGGATAAAAAACAGAATAAGATTTGTGAGATTGTTCTACAAAAAACATAGCCCGTGCAATCTGTGCTCATTACATCGATATTGAGAATTTACGCGTTTTTTTTTTTTTTTTGCACAATTCATAAATGAAATCAGGGCGGATTTTACAAAAATCGTTTCCTGATTAAATACGTATATTAACTATAGGACTCGCGACAAATATGCGAGTTAAATGTAAATCCAACCGGAGAAGTGCGTAATTTTGATGAGAAAGAAGGATACATCTCTCGAATTCGTTCGAATTAATGAATAAAGCATGAGAGAGAGAGAAAGAGAGAGAGAGAGAGAGTTATGGTGGTGCATATGTGCCCCTATCCTCCGCTGGATCCTCTCGCTGCCCCCGTCCTCCGCGGGGATCGTATGGCACACACGGTCCCCCACCGGTCAGTGCCGCGGTTTTTTTCCCTCTCACTCGCCGCGACAGTAGAGAGATTACTTCATCCGTATCGAGTCGTATTATCGAGAGTCGATTTCTGGGAAGCTAGCGGTACCGGCCTCTCTGCCCGTCGCCGCCACCAGCTCGCCAAATCAACTCTAGAGACGAGGCGCATAACGGGAAAGCCCTCTCTTCTCCGTTTGCGAGTCATGGCCGGAAGCTTGCCGCCGCTGTCGTCGTCGTCCTCCTTCTCCTCAACGTCGTCGTCGTCGTTCCCATCATCGTCGGGACGATTTTTCATTTCGCTTTCGTACGCGATCCCACTCGTAGCGGAAGAATCTGTTCGAAGCACGCGTCACTTCTCATGATTTCTATACGTGAGGATATGCAATGGCATTCAGGAGGAAATGACAATTTAAGAATTTCGGTAATTCAAAAATTTAAAATCTCTTATTTTTCCGCATTCTCGATTCGACAAATATTAATAAAGATGATAACATTTATATTTAATGTGTATTTTATATAAGTATATTATATATATATACTTTATAAATATATAAAAGAAAAATACTGAATACATCTGATTACTGCAATAAATTGTCTCACTAAAAACCGAAATAAGATTGAATCATAAATATAATTATTACGAAGAGAGAAGAAGTAAAGCTGAAGAAAGTGAAATAAGCAGCGCGACACACTTTTCAAGTACTCGACAGCAATGAAGGACGAATTGAAATAACACGATTACACATAGTGTGAATTCATAATTCATATTCCTTACCATGCTTACTTACATATTTGAATAATTAAGAAACGCCAAAATGACGAATTAGTATAAAAAGTATTCTTAAATTTTCAATTAAAAAAGATCGGTCCGAGATATTGTCTTGCTGCGGAAAAAGCTGAATTGTTTTCGATCCGTCAATTTTCATCACATCATTGATCTTGATTCGCGGTAAATCTTTGATGATGTATTCTCCTTGGGGCGACGCAATGCATGGTCAAGATTCGTGTTTGAGGTTTATTTCTGGTTGATTTTGATGGTCGCATGGCCGATCTGTCCGATCTGGCAGATAGATGCGTCGACGATAAAAAGTGTGGCAGATATATTCCGAGACGGCCGGTACGAAGGCAACCAGCACCGAAAATCAAGGTTATCCGGATTAGCAATGAATAAGATTGGCGGCGGGACGCGCGGTGATGGTCGCCTGCCTTGCAGTCCGCTCGTCCTTTTGCCTGGATTTGTAGGACAGTTGAGGATAGCGGAGGATAGCTCCGAGGACCGCCACACGAAGGACCGGAACACCGTCTGGTTGACGTGCTGAAAAATCCATCGCTTCCACCCTCGGTGTCATTTATTTCTCGATGTTTTTACACGTCGCACGCAGAACGCAGATAAAATTCTTCGTCCTTCTCTAAGGCTCAAGAGCACAACATCGACCACTCGATTACGACATGCCTTTGATTTATCTGCGTCCTATTCGAGGACCTCTCACATCGTCACGAAATAAACATGACCCAAAGAAATTTTCGCATTATTCGTAACTGTGCCACGTGCTTACTCAAGGACAAGGTCTTTCTAAATCTAAGCTATTATAGTAGAGCTATCGAATAATTCCGTTTATACTTGAATTCCAATTTTACCGTGTCTGCGAGAGACTATTTGATAACTTCTCTATAAGATAAAAAAATATTGTATTCTATCAACGTCGACCAGCGGTTATGCCATTCAGTTACCATGGAAAACTCGTCCAAAAATGTACGCAGGCAGATGTATAGTGGATAGGTGGGAAGCGCGAGCTGCTGGAAGACGGAGGCATGCAAATTAACAGAATCGACGCTGAGTCGGCCGAATCGCATTTAGACAGACGGCAAGATTCCAATGCGGCTCGACGAGTTGCGTAAGAAATTATTGAAAATGTAACGGGCGTACTCCCTTGCCGCGCACCGGCAGATCGAGAGCATGCACATGCGAGATATCCCTCCGCGAGGCGCGTCCGCGCTGACACGCTCGATCTGCATGTAGCGGTCGTGCATTGAGCTCTAACGGTCAAGTGAGACGCGCTTTTACATAAGCGCGGATAAGCGGCGTGCATAACGCAACGCGACCAGGAGCGAACGGGAACAGATATCCCGGTCGATGGATATGCCAATTGCAAAATTCGCGACGGATACATTTATGGAGAGACCGGGATCTCCCGTTCGCGCGTCCCATGCTCGGCTCGACGCCTCGCGCCTTCTGCGCTGCGAATTGTTACGAGACATGCGTTAGACATGCTGATGCCGATCGAAGGTAAAAGTTTTTTACGTCTAGAGTCTCGATCTAGGAACGGGAAGTCCTAAGTTTCTCTTTACATCGACATTTTTTTCTTGCGCGAAATCCTTTTATCATTTCCGCGATGTCGCGCTAAGGCGATTTTAAACGAACGGAATTTCAACTACGAACAGAAATTTGATCCGCGTAATTCAATCGGTTGCGATATTAGTGTCTAATTTCAATCCCGAAAAAAAACTGACACCTCGATTTTTTGGTGAAAAATTTGACACTTGGATTTTTTGCCACTTCGCTTTTTTGTCAAAAAAGTCGAAGCGTCAGGCCTTTTTTAGGAGACATTGTTAAGAATTTAATTTCGCAACGATCAATATTCATTTTATGAATGTTGCAGAAAATATATGTGAAATGTGGAAAAATAATTTTAAGATTGCATTGTATAAAAAGAGTGTCTTAGTAATTTTAATGTAAAAATATCGAGGGTAATGTAACTCTTAGTTCGCGCAATAGTCTACCTAGGTCATTACCGAAGCGTCTCGCTCGCCGATCGCAAACGCGGAATCGTTACGTCGAAGCTCTCTCGTAATCGAGCAAATGAATAAGTATTTGGTTCTAGATCGAGCCGGCGCGAATATTAACACCGCTGTAACGGAGCTTCGCCACGAATGAGAGCGAGAAAAAGTGACAACGACAAAGAAGTAGTCCATTTCATCGCGACTCGCCGCTTGCAACTTCTCACGTTGTCTTCTTTGCCATATGAAACACATTTTCATTTATGTGCATATTTTTATGTATGTATATAGGTATAGCGAATTATATTGTTTAGCCAATCTATCTCCCCTAGATCAATCATTTTTTTACGATGCTGAGGGGCCCGATTTTCCGCGGATGGAAAGACGAAGAACATCTTACGCGCTCGGCACCTGTATCATGCACCACGTGAGGTGGTGTCCGCGATTCCTCTCCGGCCTCCTCGATTACGACACTCTTCCGTGTCGATTTATCTCGAGCCGGCCGGCGCGGCGGCCGTCCGGTCGGTCGGCCGCATCTTGCGACGCGAGCGTTGCGGCGGAACCGGTTTTCGGGTGCTCTCTCACGTTTGAATGTCGCACCATTTAATTTCACCCGCGGACGAACTTTCGCGACGAGCATCCAATTATCGCGGCCAAGCGGCCATCCGATAAAAGGGAAATTAGTCTGTCCAACCAGGCAGCGCGCTTAAATGTCCACCTTTGTCACCTACTGGTCATGCTTCTGCGTTGATCTCTAAAGGAATAAAATGCACTATTTGTAAGCGTCAACACAAAGAAATTGTTAATTAGATTAAACTATTATATTTTTAACGTCTCCAATTTAATCTATTATTCGCAAATTATGATTTCTTAATTGAGCAAAAATTTATTTCGACAAGCCCAATTAAGTCAGTTCGTTCCAGTTTGTCAAATGTAAAAAACTATTGAAACGTTTTTATCTCCCAAGACATTTATAAATCAGACTTCACTTGAATTTACTACGAAATAGGCGAGTTCTCTCCTCCAAAAACCTATATAACAATTTGCAGCAGCATTCCTGCAGGCACGTTCTCGTTTATCGAGTAATCCGAGGTCATGACCATGTACTTAGAGTTCTAAGCTAGGCGAACTGGTCTTGTGGACTCTTCTAGGCGGAGTTTTTCCACAAAAACAGCTCGTGTTCAGGTTAGACGAGTCGCGGTATCGAATAGAACGCGTTTCAATGGCGACTCGCGTTGCTACTAAGGGATCCGTCCAAGCGAGATGCTCGGCTGAGAGACACGTTAGAAATAAAAGTAAAATTACATTAGAAATCATACTTAAAAAAATTTTTTTTAAACGTTTAGATTTTAGAGATCTGTTGTAAACTACGTTTGTAACATTATAATAAGATATAAACATCCAATTTTATAAAAAAAATACAATAATTATATAACATTTTCTTCCTATTCGAGGTATAACAATTAATTCTGTCACAAATCTTTAATTGTTCGAGAAAAAAATCTGCGAAAGCGACGAAGAGAGCTAGCCTACCACAAGGTGAAAACAACGAAAAGAAAGAGATCTATGTTCCAGCTGGCAACTTTGTTCTAGTCCCCAACAGAGAACTGTTCTTTTATGTACATCAATGTCCAATGCAAACGCCTAACGCGATCGTCCTGAAGGACGTATGCATAGAAATCCGCAGACGCTCGAGGATCTCCTTCAAGGTGACGTCGAAATCGGCCAAAACCTACGACAAGCAGGTTACGGGATTTGCATCCGGTGAACATCGAGATCGACAGATCAAGAAATGGATGGTTTATGAGCATAATATTATATCGTAAATCATAATGTCATTTCCATAGACCGTTGTCGAACAAAATTCACAGAGGACTAGAATAACAAGAAAAAAAGGATAAGAGAAAAGGGGGTGAGGAAAAGAAGAGGAAAGATACGATATTTGCTATAAATGTATTCGTTGCTCTGTGCCCGGCGATTTTGATGCAGCGACGTCAATTTGGATTTCAAATCATGGCCCGGGTGCATCTGTCTAACTTTCGTGGGTCCAGCATTCGATCTTACGTATCGGTATCGCGGGGAGAAAAAAAATGCTGCATCGAGAAAAAAAAAAGGGAGACATCGGTATAATTCTACCATCTCGGCGGAGAATCGGCACGATAATGTTTGCGATCTTCCGACGAAAATCCGAGCGACATTGTTGCCAGGCGATGGTTCGTCTCTCGAGGATTCGTTTTGGAGATCTCGCACTCCGACGTTGAAGAAAACTATATTCAATGGACTGGATATCTAAAATTAAACTCTTATTCTAATGTAAAATAATTCAGGCTGCACAATATTTCACGGAGAAAAAGATTATGCACGGAAATATAAAGATTCTCTTAGAGTATAAATTATTAAAATAAGAAAAAATATTGTTTAAATATCGCGGATACACGGAACTATATTTCATGTCCTAAAAAATAACTATAATACATGTAGATTTAAAGCTATAATTGTTGATCAGATTATCATTTAAAATGCAAGCGACCAACGGATCGACGATCGGACCTGGACAGCTTCTTCTTGGCAGGATATTAATGTCGGAGTCCTTAAGCGGTATCCCGATCGCATCTGACGCGCGGTTTAAAACGGATACAGTCAAATTGCATCTGCTCTTGGCGCGCTGATAGAAATTGCGATATTCCGAGTTACTCTAACCGGCGCATAGGCGCTCGATAATTAATTGGCATGCCTATCGGTCGCAATTTGACGCGGCAGAATCGGCTGCAAGTGACAGATGATAACGTACAATCGGACAGTGCTATCTAAACGGCACATAACGTCAGACAGAATCTATGAATTTATATCTGTCGTGAAGATTTTTATGAACAAAATCTATTAATGTAGATATGTGACGCAGAAGCGTTAGATACATTAACATATATGCAGTATAGAAATTTAAATGAGTCTATATAATCGATTAGAACATAGTAACTATCTATTTTTCTACATAATGATATCATCTAAAAAATATCTCAATGACGAAAAAATTTCAAGTTATATTCACCTAGAATTTGACAGACGTCAGAGACTCGGCCATTTATTATAGGATAAGGGAACGATGCGATGTCGCCCGATAACAGCCTCGAAATGGATGTTAACCGAAGGACACTTTTGGTCGACGTGGGTGTTTGATGTGTCGGCGATATGCAACCAGTGGCAGGCCGAAATGTACACGACATGACACGTTACACGCTCGCCGCTCGCGTCCAGGACATCGAAATGCGCGATAGAGCCGCCCACCTCTATCGCTGCGTTATCAAAATGCACATAAATCCACAGGTCCTGATGCGCGGGAGGTTAAATCTGAATTGCAGGACACCCGGGACCCAGGCGGATCGGACGGATGCAGAGTAGAGTAGAGCTGTGTATACCGGGACCTAAATGCGGTCCGAATTTTTAACCGTCCCAACCGATTTGACCCCACTGCGACCTGCTAAAAAAAAAAGGAGATCAGCCACGCGCCGAGCGAGGATATTCGTGGATCGAAAATCCTGATTTTCCGTATGTATATATACGTATCTTGTTTACGCCTTTATATAATTTCATTCAGAAGGGAGCTAACGGTGAGCGTCGACCAAAATACAAGGACAGGAAAGAAAAGATTCAATCGATATCGCGTTATTAATTTTATGTAGCAATAATCAGATCAGATTTTCAAAGTTAGTAAAATTAATAGAGAAGGTACTCCTAAAATATTTTGAAATAATTTGAAAACGTAAAACTATATCGGATTAAAATGACAATTCTATCAAATCATTAGAAAATCGTAAGAGTGAATAATCAATGACGGATTGTTGGATTGAGCTACAATATTTATCTCAAAAGACGAAAGAGTGTTCGTTTAACGTGGCGAGCTTACAGAACCTGTACTTCGGTTGCAGGAATTATTATCGTGTCTACCGGCGTGTTTTCCGAGATGAATTTCTCGGAGGATGTTTACGCGAAAGGTAACAAGAATACCTTTGCACGAAGGCTAACCCGGCCTTATCCGCCTTATGTTGTGGATGGCTGATCGCAGGGCCGAGAATTGCGCGTATGAAGAAGGACGGAGAGGATCGCATTAAGGAACGGGGGTTCTATTTTCCCCGGCGTCAGTCAGTGGAATCCCGACGGAGACATGTATTTAGGAGAGTCGTGCATCTATCTAGCCGATGGCAACATTAGTCAGGAATCCAGTCTTTGAGCACGGCTACTAGACGCGATTTATATTCCTATGATAGTGCGTCAACTCGTGGATTAACTTCTATTAGAGCGTTAACTGATGGACACTACAAGAAGCAATTCTCGATAGTGTATATAAATAACGAACATCCCTTTCCAGATGAATTCTTACAGCAATAGCACAAACAAAAAAGATGATGAAAATTGAATTTATCTTTACTTGGATTAGACACACTTTTTTCTTTTAAAAATTGATAGTGGAAAATGTATATTAGCAATAGTTAATGCGATAAAAGTTAAAAGAAAAATCACAGTTTTGTATCCATTGAAATAACTTCCTGCGATGTCGATGATCTGTCTCACCAAGATACAGTCTCTTCCGTCAACGGTAGCTACGGATGGTGTAGTCGAGACACACGAACACGCGTCATACGGTTCGAGAACAGTCTGTGACCGAGTTTCGACAGGTAAATAAGCACGCGTATCACGAGAGAACGTGTGACGCGTGGCCTGGCGGTTTCATTTCCTACGTCGTACGAAACGCCAGTTGCATCAGAAAGTTGCATAAGAAAGAGAAAGAGAGAGAGATTCTTTCCTCCGTGGAGCGCCCCGATGAATCACTGCCGGATTCCCTCGCCGCCCAAGTGTAACTGGAATATTCGAAACACTTGGACCGTGGCGATTCACGCGTCGAGTTTCTCGTTACGCTATATACGCGTAGAAGACTCTCGGACTAACCAGAAATTTCCATTTTGAGATATCATAGGAATTTCCGAGCTGAGGACACTATTTTTATATCGTCGTCAACAAATTTAGTTAAAAGCACTACTAATTACACAATTGTACAATATCATTACATTTAAATACCGTTACGATTATGTTTCTTCATAAATTTCTATTCTTTTGGCTTCTTCTTTGACATTATGACTGCTCAGATTTCTGGACATTTCGTAATGTAACAAGCTATACAGATAACTCTAAGCAAATATATAATTAACGACCGAAGGACGCAACCTATAACAGATCTATGGCATTTTTTTAACATCAATGCCAAAGACCCAACATTTTTACCTTTCTTGTTTTCGATATTTGTCGCCCACATCGAAGCCGCTGGTCCCCGAGAGCTCTCTTCCGGGGTAATGGCCGCTGCGGTGAATGGATATGTAAGAACGCTGGCCTTGACATTCGTTGGCTTTCAAATGAAGATTTCTTCGGGTTTATCGATATGTAATATATATATATATATATATATATATCTGTTACCATTTTATATTATATATGTATATATATTTTTTTTAAATACTTGTCGCAACTCCATGCCTTGCGAGGTACAGCTATTTATGTCTTACGTCGAGCATATTCTGACATATCCCAGCACACGTAGTTCGATGACGTTTCCTTCGCTCACGTGAGCGAAACGTGCTGTCTCCAATAATGCAAAAGTAATTGCGGTGTGTCAAGCGTTCGCAGTGTATAGGCGCGCTGACCTACCGCGAATTCATATCATCTTGACAAGAATCAGGACATTACAAATTAATTAATATCACATAATGCTTGACAATGCGTTTGATAATAGAGCACTGATTCTGATCAAAAATTGAAAATTTAAGTATTCATTGCTTAATTTAAAAAAATTTTCCGTAATTTTACTAATAAACATATTGTTTTATTATTTACAAAGGAGATGCAAATCGTGACAGACTTACAGGGATAATTAACATCAGCAATGCGGTTGCTGCTCGAGGTTTTAAATTGAAAAAAAAAAAAAAAAAAAAAATGCATATTTACATCGAACTTGCATGTTTGTACGTTTTTGTGCGATAACTGAATGAAATTGAGCGCAAAAAGGACTAATGAGATGCGGGAGATGATGTTGGCCTTGACCGACCAGGAAGGCGGAGTAGGGATGAACGAGTCCCCCGATCGTCTGGGTCAGGCAGTATTTCAGAGACTTCCTTGCTGAAGTTTTAAGCGATAACAAACACTGCGATATATTTTCTACTCACGGCCTTTCACGTTTCTTTTCGCTATTTCTCGCGAATGCCGAACTGTAATTGCAATTGTTATTGATTTCCTATATCCTATTCGAATTCCAGCCTAAAAAAATCTCTGAAATTTCGCTCGCAAGACGTAAACAACTGTACAGTTATATAAATTCAATCAAAGAAGTATTAGATGCGTGTGTGTATGCCGCAAAAATTATCGACAATTATTTCATAATTGCTACGGAATATTTATCGTGAATCATTCTGTATATCATCATATGTTATCTACAACTAATTGCACTGTTTCCGAGAAATCACTCATTACTAAAATAAAAAATTGTTTTTTTAACAGAACATGTTTTTTCTGTCTTTTAAGAAAAAAAATTGTAAATGTTTATTCGTGAGATATTTGGGCAATAGTGGAGTGTACTTCTGATCATCGTGCTACTTCTTCCTCTCATGCTTTCGGGCCAACATAACGTAGGTTCTGAAAACAGTGTTTATTGGTTTTCTCGCGGCTCTGGCTTATTTTTTCCCACTGCCGCGAACATGCCGGAAAGCAGTAAACGCGTGGAATCTGGGTTCGATGGACCCCAGCTTGATTCTGACGTAATTCGCTTCCAGGTCGTCCACGGGTGGTAGATTTCCTCTCCGTTCACAGAAGCGCGCGCGTGCACACGTTATGTTGGTACAAATTTCACCGAAACCTGTTATGCCACCGATAAAGACGGGTTTACGACTGCAGCGGCGTCACCGTGTATCACCCGATGTCATTGACTTTTGCTGGCGCGTCCGCCAATTTGCATGCTGACAACGATAAACGACTGCTTTTTCCACGTTCTTCTTCGCGATCGCATCGACAGCGAAATTTGCGCGCGACGAACGCGCCTGTTTCGTGACCGGGACCATTCGGCCATATCGATCCTTGTTACATCGCAATAATTTTAAACGATAATATGTCCTTTAACATTCGATTGCATTCACACATCCTCATTCGAGCAGTAATTAAATGTGTATTAACTGTGATCATATATTTTTTCTCACCTTTGCTCTCTGTCACTTATTTTCAGTTCGATTTTTAGAGATATATTCTTTAGTCTTAATGTTGATCAGCTATATTTATATATCTAATGTTGCTTCAATTTTACAATCGTGAACAATTAATTTGTTTATTAAGTATTGACTATTACGGACGTTATACGGCTTATAGATCGATAATATTGGCGTGACAAGGAAAACTTTCATCATGAGCGAGAACATTCGATAGTAGGAACCGTTTGCGAGAGAGGAGGATGACCGAGACCCGTGATATGTTATCGGCGACCCGATTATGCCGCGCATACTCTGACCGAGACCAAAAAAAGGAGTCATCCAAAAAACTCCGGATTTGATCCCAATCTATGCTGATGTAGTATTGAAGCATGAGCTTGGGTCAATCCATGCATAATGAAATTTTGACTTGCATATATATCCGTTTGGTGAAGCTAACACCGATCTACGTGTGTATGTATGCGTGCGTGAGCAATTTACATGGATTCATCGTGGATGAATTGTGAGACCACGTGGAAGCGATGAAAGTAATTTAACCAACATCCCCTTTTCCGCTTTTTCACTTTTGCCGAATAAAAGGGAAACTGCAGGTGGGGCTCGTTCAGTCGTCTTTAAAGCGCCGAGACCCGACAGAGAGCGTGAATTGGGAGATTGTTCCAGAGAAAGAACCTTTCTCTGAAAAATACCGAAAGAAACGCCATAAAGATATTCCACACACATTATTAAGAAACGTTTTATCGATACTTTCTTATGATAATCAGAAAGCATTTATAACTTCTTCAATTTCATCTTTTGAAAGTGAAAATATTTTCGGTAATTTTCTCGGGATAACATATACGCATTCTAAGAATATTCTAAGGGTTTTCTTTCACCTATCCTCGTATCGTTGATATCGCGATACTTTCTAATAACACAGCCAATGCTGGTCGGATGGCGTGTCATTCATATGAGAACGGGTCCCCCATAAATTCTGAGCAATACCTCTTTTTATCGCGGCTGTGCCCCTCCATCTTTCTCCCAGAGAGTGTACGGAGAGATGCACTCGCGCCTCGTCCTTCGTCTCGCGACGAAGGAAGACGCGTCCCATCCTTCTTCCCTCCCCCTGCAAATGCCGGTCGGCGGGCTGGATGCGACGGCATCCTGGTTCGTCCTTGAATATTCAATGGCGGTAGCTCCGAGAAGGGCGAGTGTTTACTTAGTTGCAATCTCGTAACTCGGTCTCTCGGTCGTCCGCATTTTTATGCGTCTGCCTTAGCCTTAATCGTCGTATTATGAGCATCAGGTGTATCCTGACATGGATTTTAGGCACCAACGGATACCGACGGGGGAGCCCGAGGGCACCGCAGGAGTTTAACAGGATGCCCACCGGGATCTCGACAGAGATGTTGTCTTTCTTCTTCTACGCGTCCTCTTCCCACACCCTTGACCTAGCCAGAAGCGCTTGCATATTCAACAGGCGACTCGTAACTTTGTTGCAATTCGAGCCGCGGGCATGGCTACTGCATCTGCATACCGTATTCTTGCTGCTCTTCTCATCGCTTCTGCGCCGTAAACGCGGAGGACCGTCGAAAAAACCAGTCCCGAAAATCGAGGCCCGGCTTCGCCACCCCATGGGGTGATAAGGAGCCACGCATGATTTATTTATGCGTGCGCGGCGAGTTAATGGCCGCGTACGCGCGGGAGCCTCATCTGCGCTGTCATTCTCAAGCTTTTGAAGGCGCACAAAAATAAGAAAGCTAACGAGCTATCAACCCGCCGAAGTCGTCCGACTCGGGACGAGTCTAAATATCACTGCCGCACAGAGTAAAAATTAACCACGTCATAAAAGTCGCTTCCTCCAAATGCAGAAATTGATAAGATAAAAATTGAAGCAAAATTAAGCGTGAGATCTAATCAGTTCTTGTCTTATAATGAAGCACTACATATTTACATTAATATCAAATTACGATAGCATATGTAATAAACTTTTAATCGACGCAATATCGTTTAACATTACGATATCAAAGCTTAAGTCAGACAAGTTTGCAAATGTCATCAATCAATATAAGTTTCATTAATAAATACTATTCGAAACATATATTAAGTATTCACGATTAAAATTAGCGAATAAGCGTTTGCGAATTTTTGCTAGACGTATGATAAGATCGTGCGAATCGATCGCGACGCAAGTAACGACTCGCACTTTACTTCGACACGCTGCCTCCACTTCTGGATCAATCAAGCTGTGCCACACGGCGGCCTTATCAGCGGATACGTGATACGCAGAAACCATTTCACCTATTAATAGAGCGCGCCGGGTCGCCCGGCAAACTGGGTCTCGGGGTCTCGGTTTCGCACATAACGAGAGACACGACGAGAGCCGGCCGATCGGCTAACCGGCGAGTCAACCACGTCATTGGAGAACGTTGGAGAACGCGCGCGCGTACCGGGTGCGCTAGGTGAAAGTCTTGCGGTCGGTCTTGCGGAAAACGCGTACGAAATTGTCAGCCGCGAGCTAATTGCACGGAAAATCTCGAAATCGCCGAGATTGGGGCCACTTGTTGCAGCGAGCGGATTAGTTCATTGGTGACAAATATTAGTGATAAAGTTTTCAACGACCCAAGGGGATACCTAACCGGTATCCTTTGCCGTTTCCACGATACAACCTAGCCAACTTAGTTGTATCATCGCGTAACAGATAGCTGTATCTTTTTCCGAGTTG
Organism: Temnothorax longispinosus; assembly: GCF_030848805.1. Classification (NCBI taxonomy): domain Eukaryota; kingdom Metazoa; phylum Arthropoda; class Insecta; order Hymenoptera; family Formicidae; genus Temnothorax; species Temnothorax longispinosus. Next base: position 15,444,259 of record NC_092363.1, on the reverse strand, counting down.
TCAAAACGTTCGCGAATAGTTGCTCTACTATCTCGAGAATTTAGATACATTGAAGAGAGAGTCAACACGAAATGCAACGAATCGTAGAAATGTCAATCACGTCGTCGCAATCTTTCATTTCCTCAAATCTTTTTTCAAGTTTTTTTTAAATTAGATTTTTATTTTGAGAATTTCAGAACAGTCTGAAATATCTCGAGATGTAACAAAATGTATAAACTAAATCGGCAGGTGAACGTTCAATAAAAATTACGTATTCTCGCTTCCGTCCTTAACTTAAGACTTCCACTACCTACTCCGATAGCAGCTCTTTCGAGGAATCGAATTTTCAAGTGCACGCGCAACAGTTCGAGATTTCGTAACACTAACTCGATTCCGCGGAAGATATCTCCAAAACATTTTTATGCAGTTCGGTATTCGATTCAATAACGTTTTTGGGATATTTAGATTTAACGTATTTGGAATATAATCTTGTGCCCGATGAATCGTGTCAAACGCATGCACATAGACTTCGCGCGTCCGCACATAGATACGCGTGGCTGACGCACAAATGCCATTAATCAGGCTGAAAGTTTACTAGGTGACTCCGTTTATCGACAATTTGTCTTCGTGAACGGTACGCGTTCCATTTATTAATCCGCGCGTTCATGATTTAATCTCAATTAGCCACTCTGCTCACCAGTTCGACTAACTTTATTCCGTTTTCAATTTTCACAAAAGATGCGATCTCGCGATGTTCGTATAAAATAATAAGTTTCTTTACCGCATTGATTTCGCGTTCCCAAATTTATATCGCATATTCAGGAAGATCGATATAGTGATTTGCAGGAATTTCTGTCAATTATTATCATATTTGTGTTTAATTCTAATTCAAAACTGAACTAGAATTCAGCTTTTATTACACATAATTGGAAACTTAGTCGAATCAGTTTTTTATCGCAGATTTCATCAGGGTGCGTAAGGCGACATCGCCAGCAAAGGACACGATTTCAGACTACATTCATTATAACACTTTCTCCTTCGTTTCGAAATTGTAGGCAGTACGATTTTTTCTTAGAAAGCTCACGGCTTTGTAAGATAACGCACATCGGTGGGACATTCGTTATGGCGAGTAACAACTTACAACATACACATCGTTGCATTTCGACGAAATTTTTTTCTTGCATTTAAAGGGCGCTACCTAATGTGACTAGTGTCACTTTCTCTTTTACTTCGCGAACGCGAATAACGATTGGCGAGATTAAGCCAGTAGAACAACGATTTGTTTTGCTTCAATTTGTCTAAAGTAGTTTCTTGCAGGGAGACTTGATCTTATTATGGAGTTGCCAAGCAGATTCGCATAAGCGATTTCTTAACAACCTCATTTCGAAATCAATCAATTTTATTTTTATAGTACGACGATATCAAAGCGATTTTGTGGATACCCAAGCGCGATTTAGCTTTATCTAAATTCAGAATTCATTTTACCCTACCTATCGTTTCTGCTTTGGTTTACAAATTATGCAAAACCTATTGACCGATTAAAATCCAAGGTGTATGTTGGTGAATAATAGGCCGTTTAGAGGGTAAATCGGATTAAAATAGACACATTATGCTTCAAAGGGACTTAAGATGCATTAAGGCTGTCTAATGCATTACTTTTCTCTAATGAGTAGGTTCGCGTTCCACGTTCAATCTATCGATCGCGCGAAACAGCATGGATCCTACAACATATTCTATCCACTTAACATGCAACCTTGAACCATAGATCCGCAGTATCCTCGATATGCATGCCGCTGTCAGAGTTGATAGATACGCACACTTTCGTGCGTGTAACACACGCATGCAAGCGAGGAACTGCGGAGCACGTGGTCTCGAGCTGTGCACGTGCATGGTACTGCAACGACTCGACTTTGCGTTCATTCTAAAATTATCACGCGATGAGAGAGCCAATCATCCGGGTATCTTCTTTCACCTGCCACGTCAACACTTCGCGAATGAAAAAAAAAGGATAACGTAATTGAGATGCACCGACGAGAGAATTCGACTCGTCGCTGGTTTGTTGAAGAATCATTTTTCAGTGATGACGCTAAGTCAGGCATCTTGATGCTCCGCGGTCCAAATTAATATCGACACTTGAGACAATATCAAACATTTTGTGCTCGTGTTAAGCTGGCTAAACGCGTTATTTGACGTTTGTCATTTAGATTACTTCGCGAAAATTCAAAACATATGGCTCGCTACCCAGAATCCCTGATAGCTCGTGAAAATTTCGGGACACAAAACGCAGGCTGGAAAGGTGACACGTGAAAGTCGACACGTGCTCTTGTTTTCCAGGAGCCACAGGTTTCCTTTGCTTGTCGAATTCGACGTAAACGGAAATTACCAATGCAGAAGAAGCCGCTGATAAGGATCGCGGGGCCTAAGAATAGCGGTACTTTCCTTTCGCTGTAAGTGACGCCGTTCGGACCTCGGACCCATAATACAGGGCACTGCGGATAAGCGACATGTATTTTGTTCCGCCATGCAAGAGATCCTCGAGAGCCCAGATATCCTTTTAAACCGTTGTTTCTAACAAAATGACTTTGTTATCTTTTCCATGATAAAGCAAGCTAATCTTAGCGATCGTATATAATATATTAAGAACCAGGATCACGCAATAACCGTGTGGCGAGATTACTTCAGCAATTCATTGGTTTGGTAGAAACTGATATTCGAATTCGTCAATAACGTTCACAACAGATCTTTTTGTGACTTTCATGTAACAGGAACGATACCCAGAAAAGTGAGTCGCGCGAAGTTTTTCATATATGCTAATTCATTTGCGTCGAATCGAGCCCGAATTGATCGGTTTGTTTTGATGACCTGATTTCTTGGCGCCTTCCTCGTGCCGAGCAAAGGACTAGACTTGCTATGTCCTGGGTTTATTGAGATGCAAATCGATGTGTGAATCTATGATACTGCGCGTTTTTATAATTTTATTTCGACAACTTATTCTCATTAGTATCAAGAGACTTACATTTTATTCGTCGTCAATATCTTTGCATCTATTCGCTATCCATTTATCTCAACCGATCCAATTAACACAGGATATTATCCCGACTTATCGTGTCATAAAAAAAAAGAAATAGAAAGTGAGTGTAAAAGAAGATGGATAAATAAGCGAATCAGTAAGAATCAATCCCTTAGCGAAGAAGGAAAAGAATGTGTGGTAAAAGGTGATCCACGTGTTTGCAGATTTTTCTCACCGATCGACTTTCAAATCGGGCCTGCCCATAGAATTTCGTCAAGGGGGCCCATTAAAATGCGAGACGGGGCGCCGAGATTTATGATTTCTTCCGCGAGATTTCCGCGAATCGTCACTGCGGCGAAATTCATTTATCAGAAAGTATCGGATTGTATAATGAGATAACGGAAACACACATCGCACGCCGCACGCACGTCTGATTTCCTCTAACTCGCAATTTTTCGCGCCAATTATAGAAAATTCAAATTAGAACTAAGAAGGGCAATAAATAAAAACAATCCTTTAATAATAGAAATTTTTTTTTAAGAAGTTAAGTGTTGAAAAAATAAAACTTTAAGTCAATTTAAATATAGCCTTTCTTTATTTATACGCGCGCGTTGAAGACTTTTCCATTTGCTATATAAAATCTCATCGACGTGATGCAACAGGTGGCGATCTAAGAAAGCACTCATGGAAAATGAATCGTGGATGTGAAGTAGCCGATAATATTATACGATTTAATTCAGTCAAATGCAAGATCCCTCTGTCTAAGGACGAGGTCATCCCGCATTAGAGCACGTGTGTCGCGACGTTGGTTGGCGGCGCAGGAAGTGAGAATGTTATTCAAATTTATGGAAAGAAAAACCGGCGCGCGATGCAACCATTATGGTTGTCTATGTCGCTGTGAGGAACCGAAGAAAATCGCTATATAAACAATAAACGAATCCGTCTCAGGGACGAGCCACGGATATCTGCGCTCTCGCCGCTACGTCTTGCCTATCAATTATTTATGAATTTTCCGCGGAGCGTCGTCGCGGCTGCATGGTTACACTGCACACAGTGCACACTACGTGAACATTAGAAAGATGGATCGACTGCAGCAGCGTTAGGCTCGCTGGTATTCGGTTATAAAAACAGCATAGCCAACAAGATGGTCGGCAAGGTTTCTATACCGAGCCCGGGCGAGCAGCGTGAGAAATGAGAAACGCGTTCTTTCGAAGAAAGAATATTCTTGCAAAAAAATGGAATTAAAGAAAATTTGACTTCCGTTGAAATTATTAAAATAATGAAAAGAAAGTTTAAAGAAATATGGTAAAAAGAAAATTAAAATTTTTATCCGTTTTAATCACCTATTATGCAAATTTTCAAGTAAAAGTCGATTTTTATAATTTGAACTTGTTAATAATCTAGAGGAATTTATAACTTTACGTTACCCGTTATAAATTGAAGCGATTTATACATGCGGCTTAAAGCTCGTTCGAGGGTACCGTCTAGTCATCATTCCTCGCCTCGGTTTCTTTTTCGTCAGTACCAGCTTCCCTTGTTCCGATACATGATTACAGGATCGCTTTTCTTGCAGTACAGACACGTTTTCCCGCCACGCATGGAATGTCGACACAACTCTACATCCTATTACAAACTCTCCGAACGGAGCGTTTAAAACGAGCGAGATGGTTTAAAACGATGTTTCAATAAATCATGTTGATTTGATTTTATGGCCCATACAATGTATTCTTTTAATTATTCGTATTCTTCAGGTGGCAATAAGAAAACACTAATTATTTTTCCAATATTCTCATATCAACCAGTGTTGTATAGATCATTATATCTTTTAAATATGTTTATTATATTATTTTCCATTTTATAGATTACTGTTTGATTTATTTATATCTTTTTATATAACAAATTGTTGTTATATTTATTGAACAAATTTATCTAACTTTATTTCGATTACATTAAAAGGGGTTTTCTGAATACCATGAAATACCTTAATCTATATGTATTGTACGAATCTCTCGTGAAGAATTTCCTTGGCCCGTAGGTGAAGTTCAGCGAGTCAAGCACATTGTCTTAGGCCATCCTATTCCATTGTACTTGGTAATGCTCTTCACTTCGTCTCTGTAATTTTTCAGAGACCATGAAATTAGAGATCACATTTACAAATCATTTCGTAACGGATTAGGTTGTCTTAGGTTATATACTTTAGACCAAAAAAAGATTATTCGACAAGAAGACGAAGAATTCAAAATTTTTATACATTATATGTATATACAAATAAAATTTAATAAATTATTTCTTATATTATTATCAAAAATATGTACGTTAAATCGACCACACTTATAAGTGTATTTTGATTAATATATAATATAAAAATGCGGAAACCTTTTTCTAAATATAACTATTTGTAAGAGCTTACTCGAGAATCAATAAAAATATAATATATAAGAATCTAAAAAAACTTATAAAAAAATATTCCATAGAAAATACATATGTAAGAAAATCACGATTTCACTTTTTTGTAATATTTGTTATAATTGTTAATTCGTGACAAAAATGTTATTCTAGTATAAAGTATAGCGTGACAAATTCTTTTTATCAGCGATAATTAAAAGCATATTCTATGAATTGCTCGCTAAAATGTGGAGTATCGATTACGTTGACAGTTGAGCGGTAATCAGCTGATGTGGGCGATTACACTTTATAATTCTTTGACCATAGTCTTCCCGCTTCGGCGGTCTTTAAATCGACGAATTTCCTGCGTGACGTCCAGACACAATCACGGCCGATCATCAATTCAAAGCGTATTCAAATACGATTCCGCCTCCTCCACCCTTTGACGTGTGATCCTGCATTCGTAAGAAGAAGGAGATGGCCACCCACGGCTACTTTGCTTTTTAAAAAGCCGGGAGAAGCTTCCTTACCCAGGATCGCCGTCAATTACATAATACATTCGAATCGCGATCCCGGAGCGTATATCATGAGACACACTTATCTCAATATAAGGAGTGTCATATGGACATGTGTGTAAAATTTATCATTAAACTTCTGCTTGATTTCAAATCAAAATTCTCTAAAAAAACATGATCTCTAGAAAATTTTTTCAGGCTAAAATTTGTTTTAATTAATTTTTTTTTTAATATTCGTGTATTTCTAATTTCATGAAGAAAGGTTACTATGCAAAATAATTTTTACTGTATAAAATGTGTAAAAATGTAGGTATATTATAAGAAAATTTTTAATAAAAGAAAATTAAATTCTCTAAGCTCAATCTTCTCTCATAATCAAAATCATAATCAAAATTGAATTTAATTTAATAGCTTGTATCAATAACCTGTGAAATTCACTCTCGCAAGCTCAAAGATTTTAGTCACCCCGTACTTAATCATACGTCCGCTACCGTGCTTGCCGCTGTGAAGGATCCTCGAGGTCACGGTCATGAAGCATCTCGCGAGAAGCAAAATGCTCACTCGATGCCAAAAATTCATATCTGTCCCTACGATCTTCGATCGCGTCACGATTCGATTGCATTACGGGGTGTATTTTTAGCTGACAATGAAAGTCGGAGAAGTAAATCTTCGTAGAGTCGACAGATCGACGATCGGCCGCGTAATTTCGTATATAAATAAGGTGTGTATCGCGCTTTTAAGAATCAAATGAACGGGACGATTTGACGTAATAATTAAACGCTATGAGAAAAGTTAGTTATTGATATATAATTGTCCGATTATTAATAATGCGTTCTACCGTATTCTTTAAAAAAATCGACATAGTATAAAAATAAAATTACAAGAATAATCAAAGAAGTAGCATTGCGATTAAAATTGCAGATACCGGATTGCTTTCTGCGCACATTACAGCGATTTGCCGTTCAATCGATTAAATAACATTAACGTTGGAAAATCGTGGTATGCCAAACGTCATTCGCGTGTGGCAATCCGGCGAGATCGCATTACGCGGTGTCAAGTACACGTGTAACTTCCGTGTAAGCTTCTCGCATTTCTGTATCAACGATTAGAATTATACTGCTTACGTGATGCCACATAACGACCCAACGACTGAACTTACGAAAATCGAAGCTTTCTTCAGGCGCCAGGAATATCGCTTTGGAATTCTATGAGTGACTATTATTATATGGCCTTAAACCTTTATAATTGGAGCAAGGACTGGAATTTTTCATCGTAACTATCTAACGGTTTGAAATATGCGTCTATCTTGACGCAATAATGTGCGAAAGCCTTGCAAGTGAAACCGGACCGTTCACCATTGCACCGAGTCGACCCGCGAAAAAGTGCCACCGTGACGTAAGACGCGCGTTATTGTACCGATCGCGTGATCGCTCAAGAAACATCGAGAAAACGTAACTAGGATCAAAGCAGTGACAACGATTATGCGCGCGACCCAGATTTAAAGACTGTTAATTCTTTCAAAATCTGCGTACACGCTATAAATAAGATTATGATCTAAAAATGATTAATAGTATCAAGTATGATATTGCTACAATCCAGTCCTAATTAATTAATCGCGGATATCGATGCAATCGAACCAGTTGCATCAACATCGGCTGCCCGGTTAGTATTGACTAACTACGAAGTCGATTACATTCTCATGCTTTCTTTTTCCTTTCTTGTATATTGGAATTGCATTCTTTGTGATTGTACCGTTTAGATACCATTAAGATTATAGAAATTCATAGAGATCAGGAGAAACATCCAAATGCTGTGCGAACCAAATTTTCTGTTATTACGACAGTGGGAAGGCATGAAGTCGCAGTTAAGTACTGCGTAGAAAGACGCGTCTGGCAAAGTAGACGACAGTGCGTCGTGCCTCGAGAAGGAGAAAATAAAAAAAGGAGGATCTATGCACGACGAAGAAGGACTGCACCATATATGTGGCGCGTCGCGATTTCCCGCTATCATGATCTTCAGATACCATGAGAGCGCACGGCATTTGCGAATCGCCACCGCGCGTCTTTTCCGCTGGATTATGTTGATAGCATCATTCGCGAACATCATCGTCGACCGCGCGACGTAGAGTCGTCGACGACGACGACGACGAAGGCAACGGCGACGGACGACAGAGAGTCGTCGAGGGGCGAGCGCGGAATCTGAAATCGAGAGGAAAAACAAGCGGCACTCATATGTGTTGCGCATCCAGACGCAACGAAGAAAACAAAGCGAGAGAAGATCGCTGACGAATAGATATCGTGGACGAGACAACCCCGTAACCGTTAACGTTGTGCATACCGCTTGCGTACCGCCGCGTGCGATCGATCATCATCTATGCCAATCTGCTCCGTGTTTTCTCGAAGAGAACTGCATTTAAGATGCGATGCAGTTTCCACCGCGAGAAAAGCGCGAGAAAAGCGCGATGACCGGTCTGATGGTAGATTGCACGCGCGAATTGCGGACGCAGATCGGATCGAAAAGTTCGAAGATTCCGCGTTCAGTCTTTGGGAATCCCATTCGCCGTAGACAAAGCGAACTAAACGTAAAATCTAAATCGATTAAAGAATGTCTGACAAATTGAAAAATAATATGTATTCACGCTTCACGATGATGCGACGTATATGCCTTGAAGAGCGCAGGGATGGCCGACCCTATCGACTAAACAACTTTAGAATTGACGGTGACCATGGCGCCGTGCTCTTGTTTTCAATGATCGGTCACGTCAGTTCTATCTGGAGTTCACGATCCGCGTTTTCATAGATTCTAAGAAAGATTCAATTACAAAAGCGCTCTTAATCATGAGCGCGTTTAAACTCGACGATAATAAAACGCTGAACGACCCACGCGATCTCTCGTTCAGTTCCCTAGCAGAGGATAGCAGTCAAAGTTCTATATCATCTGTTACTCATATGACTATATCTTCTGTATCCGATCACAAGGTAAATTCAACTGCAAAGACATTCTTTTTATCTTATTACATAACGCTTCAATGTAATACTTCATACTTTTCCTCATGTTTTGCACGATATTTGTAACGCTGATTACGTTTCTATGCCTCTTGCCTCGTTTCATTTCACGAAATTGTGTTTGTAAACGAAATAAATTGATCAATTCGTATTTGCAAAAAGATTGTCGAAGATAGTCCAGCAGAGCATGGGGTTCTAAACAGTACCGTGAAGGCCCAATCCGAGGTGGAAAAATGTGAAAATTTATGCGGAAGTGAGAAAATAGAAACAACAAACGACGTCGATGAATACGATGCTCCGCCAGTTTCCTTAAATTACGATAAAATATTCGTTTTAAATCACGAAAATCCATCTTACTTTAATTCTAATATAAGCGATTGTGATGTTTCTACGCACGGCGATTGTGATGTTTCTATATACGATAATTTCGATTACGACAAAACAATCCAGGATGAAGATTCCAAAGATAGTGATAAAACGATTCAAGATGAATTTCTGACGAATGATCAATGCGTGAATTTTTTTAACAGTTTAACAGAATTGCGAGAAAGTTTGGTTAGCATTGATTCAGAGTATGAAAAAATATATCAAAGATATAGTGAAGAAAAATTTGTCGATTCAGGAATTTCCTTGACTAGTGAACTAAACGTAGAGAATGATAGCAAAATTTTGCGACAAGCTATTGATAATTGTGATAATTATGATTCGCAGAGTATTTCTGAAAAAAGCGATATCGTCGCTTGTAAAATTGTTGAAGAAGACATAAAAAGTAAGAAGATGGAGCTTGCACGGAATGTTACATATATGAATATCGAAGATTCTCTTCAAGAAAAACTAGATATAAAGAACATATCAGTTTCAACGATAGAATCTAGTGATTGTTTTATAAGTAATAATGAGAGTTATTTTAAAGCCGACCTGGATTTTCCGAGACATATGGAAGAGAACGCGAAGCATATGTTAAGCACCGAAGAAGACAGTATCGAAAATACGATTACCGAAATACAAAAAATGGATAAGATAATCAAGAATCTCTGCATCAGTGACGATGAACATCACGATTCGGCGGAAGAACGAATGATAGAAGGCTTATCCGCGAAAATGGAGAATGATTACGATGACGTGATGAGGAAAATTATCGAAAGTTGCTCCGACGTTTCTTCCGACGCAGATTTTCAGCAACATTCACCGATCCGCGAAATCCCGAGTACAGATCTCATACGATCGAGGAGCGAATGTGTAATTAAGAAGTTTCGAGGAGATGAATTTTTTCCGCGTCGTCGCGTCGTTTCCGAGACTGCCATAGCTAAAGAAGATATATTAAGAACTATCGAGGAAGCGGAGAAAATACTAACTGACGGTCCGTGTTGGGACACGTTGGAAACAAATGCTAATCAGACAACAGAGAATTATCGCAAAGACAATTCGTCGGAGAAATCTATGGAAAAGATAAAAGGTGATAAAGAGCATGAGAATGCAAATGAAACAGTAAATCAAATAGAAATTGATTTCGTTGAGAATGATGACACTAAAATAAATTCAGCAAATACGGTAATTGAAGAGATGGCAATCCCGGAGTCTGACATTGTTGAAAATAATTTTCAAAAATTAGCTGAAATTACATGTCCTGATCGTCCCAGATCGCGTATCGAGATTCGGGAAACTTTGGAAAAGATAGCTGAAGAAAAGAGGAAAATAGAAGATCGGAAGAAAGAATCGCTAGAGAAATTATCCAAGAAATTCGAAGAAATCGATAAGCTCGTTGCCGATCACAATTATTCTTTTTATGTATCTGATTCTTGTGAGCTCAAAACTCCAGACGATGTCGCCGTCGAGTCTGACAGTCTCGATGAATTTCAGGTTCGGATTGATCCGGAGAATTTCGAAGTTCCTCTAACAAAATCCGAAATAACTGAGAATTTGAAAATCGAAGAGTTGGAAAAAGAACTCGCGGATGAAATGGAAGAGCACAAGAAACTTATGGATGAATATCAGAAAATTATTACTACAGATTTAGAGAAAATTCAGTTGACTTTGGAGTCAGGATCGACACAGGTTTGTAATGACGTAAATATTGATGAAGAAGCCAAAAATAAATCTAAAGATGACGAAAAAATGAATGAGGAATTTTCAAATGAAACGTCTGAAATAATGAATGATACAACGGCGATTAAAATCGATTCGGAATCCGACGATTCTTTCATGGAAGAGTTTAAAGAACCAGAAAAGAAGTACATCAAAGGAAAGATTTATGATTTTGACGAGAAAAAGCACGGTATTAGGTGAGTTCTCGAAATAATTATTTAACGTACTGATTATATTAACACCGATTAAAAACAAGTAATAATTTCAGAATGACAGAGGAACTAATCAGGAAGCACTGCAAGGAACACAAACTCTATGAGACTCCGTATTTGAACGATGTTTTGTATTTGCACTATAAAGGCATGTACAATGTTCGATTGTATCAATTATATTGATGTAATGATGTATCAACAAAGAATTTACACTTTTTAGGATTTTCCTTCATCGAGAATCTCGAAAAATACACAGGTCTGAAATGTTTGTGGCTAGAAAGTAACGGTATACGCGAGATTGCTAATTTAGAAAATCAGAGTGAACTCAAATGCCTGTATCTGCACCACAACCTTATCAGTAAGATTGAGAATCTCGATTGCCTAACGAAGCTCGACACCCTGAACCTCTCGCACAACACGATACAGAGGATCGAGAATCTCGGTAACTCGGAGTCGCGAAGCGGGTATTATCCCAGATGACCTTGACCTTGACGTGCTTCTGCTTTTCAGACAGCCTCAAGTTCCTGAACAACCTGAACCTGTCGCACAACTATCTACGAGAAACCGCTGACATCGAGCATCTCCGTCTACTGCACGCGCTCTCAATCTTGGATATCTCTCACAACAAGATCGACACCTGCGACGTCGTTGACGTAAGTCAGTAATTACGCACAACCGGACTATATTTCCGAAATGACAGGTATTGTTGCGGCAAAAACGCGATTAAACGAATATCAAATAATACTTGATTGCAAATCAACATTATCTTCACTACTTACTTAAAAATTTTTTTAGTAATAATCATTAATTGCATTATAAATAAAAGCTTAATAGTTTCTACCTTCGAAATGTCTCATTTGCTGAAACCGCTTGCAAGAGTTGAATTGTTTAGATTCTGGGAGATATGAAGTCGCTGCGTGTTGTAACGTTGACCGGCAATCCAGTGCTCAAGCAGATAAAGATGTACCGCAAGACAATGATTCTTAAATGCAAGAATCTTCAGTATCTAGACGATCGACCAGTATTCCCACGCGATCGTGCCTGCGCCGAAGCCTGGTAAAGAACGACCTGTAAAAAGAAAGAAAAAGTTATTCGTTATTCTTAAAATATCTTTAAATCGCAGGATGCGCGGCGGCATCGACGAGGAGGTGGCCGAGAGGAATCGATGGATCCAGGCGGAGCAGAAGAAAATTAACGACAGTGTCATGGGTAAGTTAAAAGATTCGTTACTTAAAGCGGGCTCGAAATGGCCACCCTTATTCCTTTTGACTCCTTTCACCTGTTCTGTTTCTCGGATGTCGGTCTTTGTTTATCTGTCGAACATCGCGTCCGCCCTCGAAAGCCCTGATAAACAAAAGGAAGCTGTGCAAACCGGTCGGGGCGTCCGAAAAGGAGGCGATGGATAAGAAGAAGAAAGAGAAGGAAGAGGAGGAGGAGGAGAACGAAGAAGTCGCCACGAAATCAAACGTGCGCGCCACAACGAGGAGCAGCGGACTGGTAAGAACTAGTTTCGTCAAGGTCTGGTACAGAATTCGTGCTTTGAATAATATCACCATCATCGGTCCCGTCGGCTATTTGATCATTCACGACGTAAAACCCGCACACCTCCCGATCTTCTGCACCCATGATACCGGCTACGATGAACACGCTAAAGCTCGATTTGGAAAGGAAGAAAAAATCCGAAGACCGATCCTTCCTCGGTTCCTACAACTCTCCATCGTCGTCGTCGTCGTCGTCGTCGTCGTCATCATCGTCGGAAGACGAACAGCTCGCAAGCGACGAAGAAAACGAACGCAGGCGGCAAAAAGGAGGCGAGGAAAGTGACGGAAGGAGGCCAATGGCGGAGCAAGAGAGAAAAGTTTCCGATGGAAACAACGGGGAACTTCTGCTGCCTTGGAAAGTCGAGGTATGCGATCCTTATCTTTTTATAACGAATGAGAATTTAAGGAGAGATAAAAAGTTGTTCACCTATTCCTCGTTGCTAGGTTCAAGATGAAATTCAGCCGCCAACACTGATTGAAGAAATATCGGAATCCAATAATCAACAATATATTGCTGATGACGCAGAAAGGAAATCGCACGAGACACAAATTTTGGATAATTATAAAAGTATACATGATCCACTCGGTGATCGTATCATCGATACGGAAACTGCTCCTTATAGGAAAGTAGTATTGGAGTCGCATATAGAAAAAGAACAGACAGCAGATCTGCAAAAATCGATCGATGACAATAATGAAGCAAATGGTGAGCGGATTATGTACTAAAGAATTAATTTTTTGGCGACACCTTTAAACAGATAATTTTATCAACAAGAAATTATGCACTCGTCACATGCCATCATAGAAACATTTCTACATTATCTATAATTATTCTGATCTTAATTAAACTTGGCAATTGAAATTTTTTGCAGGTCGTAAAAACGAGACAGCATCTACCTGTTCAGTATCGTGTGACACATCGGATCTAAAGCAGATATTAGAAGAAGATGCAAATGCAGTCACCAACATGAAAGATGATCCATCGAGTAAAAATAACAAGAGCTATCAAAGAAAAAGCAAAGAATATCCGTTCGGTTCTAAACTTAGCAGTATCCGAGAAGAGATAAGAGAATTCTGCGACTGTATGGATAGGTTTGTTGACGAAAACAAGATAGTGTTCAAGAACGGTAAGGTGGAAGGATTCTGGGGCGAGAGAAAGATGGTGGACGAGAATTTGCAAACTGATTTTGTTGATGATAGCAAGATCCAAGAAACCGGGACCAAGGTTTCCGCGAGCGAGGAAGATAAACTGCGATGGTGGAGTACCAAGGAAAGAAAACTGAAGGTCAAGGAGATCCTAAAGAAACGAGAGGACGAAGCAAAGAGAAACAAAGTGGAGGCAGAAGATGCCGAAATAAATGAAAAATTCGATAGCTGTTCGTCGGAGGATAAAAACCAGCCGGCTGATATTACAAATAATTTTCAGGATATCTACGACTTGATGACACTGAAAACTTGCCCGTCAAGTGCCCTCCCAGATTCGACGGAAATATATTCCATAAAAGACGAGGAAAATTATGACTGCGAGCAATCTGCAAAGATACAGCAAGAAGAATCGCGCGGAGTGTTCAGCAGCCTCTTTGCTGAATTGAGAAATCGAGATTGCGTACAAAAAATACACGAACCGGAAGTTTCAACTGAATTAATGGTTCTAGAGGAAAGATTGGATTGTGAATCAGCCACTGATATGAAGAAAGATCTTGTTGATTACAATGAAAAGTGCCAAAATATTGTAGAGGATAATTCTGTAAAAATCGAAATTTTGGAAGACAAAGTTAACGATCTTTCATTTGAATCTTCGGAAGGAAAGAAAAACATCGATGAATCCGATGACGATTCCTTTAAGACAGCAACATCCGTTCAAGAAGACTCTCAAATTTCGGGAGGCAATTATGAATCATCGGGAGTTTTAAGATTGACTAATACGGAAAATAATTTTGACAAAATTACCGATTCAATTAAAAGTAAAAATATTAATCAGTTGGTAGATAATCATTGGAAGGAAATAATTTTAAATAAAGAACATAACGACGCGATTTTTGAAAATAAGAAAATCAATGATGAATCAGAAAAATCTGATAAAATCGAGATATCAAAGACAGAGCGAGAATTTTCAACAGAAATCGAAAAATCTAATTCTCAAAGGGAATCGCTCGTTCGAACGATAAATCGTTTATCCCTAGAAAGACCGAGTCGCTCTTCAAAACTAACGGGTAAAAGAATTCGTGAAGCGGAAGATATCGAGGTCAGCAACAAGAAATCTTTCCTTATCGAGGAAATAAAACCCGGAAGAAAACCGGAGGAACGCAAGTCTCGTAGCCAAATTTCTGAGAGATGCAGACAGCATCTGATACAAGAAACGAAGAAATTCGCGAGAAAAGTATCACCGTTGATCGACAAATGCATAACAAATCTGATAAAAGAAACGGAAGGTACAGACGAAAAATCGCAATGTCATAAATCTAATCGAAGTCTCGGAGAATATCTGTCATCTGGTTGCATCTCGAAAATGGATCTTAATAAGCCCGCAGGCGATTTTGGAGAACGAAGCAATTGTCGCGATAAGTCTAACGATGTAACAAGTACATATTCTGAAAAACAAGAATTGATGACGGAACAAACGATCAATTCGCAATCCGGCGCGTCAGATCATTCTGGTAAGATCAGTACATAAATATAAATACTTCAAAATTAAAAATTATTAACGACTATATTTATCTGTTTTAGATATTCAATCGCTTGCCAATCTTTTACAACAATCCAAAAACTATAACTCAGAGTCTCTCGCGGTAAATGCATCATTTTACAAAGAATTTTGCGATCATCTGCATGAATTAGAGAGCAGAAAGAAATTGTTGATTAAGCCAGATTTTACAATGGACAATCAAGAATCAAAAGAAATATTATCTGATAATAAATTACAGAAAACAGAATGCTTGATAAAGAAATCAGTTAAACCGCTGATCGAAGAGATTTCTAAATGTCCTACAACGTCTAAAGAACAAACTTTCGAGCAAAAAGAAATTAAACAACAATCACAAACTATTTCCCATTGTCAACAAATAGATGTTAGTATAATATATATTAAAAACTAGTGTGTTTATATATGTCTACAAAAATTATTTAATACATAAAGCTATTTTTGCATTTAGTTTATAAAAATTTTTTATTATAATTAACTAAATGTAATATTAATTTGTACATTACCTTTAGGTTGCCTTCAGAAAGTCCGAAGAGACAGTTGAGATTCCTGATGATTTTCAAAACCACATTAACCGAGAAAGCGCAGATAACTTGAAAGAAGAAATAAAAGTTGAAACATTTTCAACATCATGTACAGTAGAAAACGCAGAATGCAAGGAAAAATGTGTATTGCCAAACGAGGAACGCAAAATCGTCACGACAAATATAAAAAAGAGTATAGAAATGCAAGTTGCACAGGAGAATTAGAAGGAATCAAAGTTTTACTATATTATTCTTAAATAAACAATCGCAGTTACTTAATGCACGTTAATATACTTGATCGAGGGCAAATTGTAAAACTAAGAATGAATTTGACTTTTGAGGGAATAGGTTTTTTGCGCGATCGGAGAATTTGTTATAGGTGACATATAACGTTCGTTAGTTTAAGTTCATAGAATGTTCAATATTTTTCTTGCTTTTCTATTTGAAATAAATGTGTTATCTTCAAGACTCGTTTTAAATGCGGGAACTTTGAAACTTTGTTCGAAAGAAACGGCAGGTGGTGGAATGGATCGACCTTCTACTACGTACACTTTATTTTTGTGTCCACACTCACATCAATTATATAATAATAATAATCATAATAATGACGATGGCGGTGATGTCGATGAACCATAATTAATAATAGTAATAATAATTAATCCGTAATTATGTGCAATGATAACCGGTCGCACGCGAAAGAAATGGTAATCTCTGTCACGTTATTAAATATATTATATCTTTACCGTCGCCGCCTCTCTCTCTCTCTCTCTCTCTCTTGTCAGCCTATGGCTTCCAAACAGATCCCAGATGGATCTCGGATCGTTTATTCCTGCAGAAGCTATCACCTTGTCACTTGGCAAGAAGCTCTTGATATTATAATATATTCATATAGAATGATACCGCGTGTAACGAAACTGTTCCCCCTTCGTCGTCAAACTTCTTTCGTCTTTATCACTTCCCGTACTCCATTTCGTTTTTTGTTTATGCAGGGGATATATACGAATGTATAGTATACCCCTCCTTCGTCCCAAACAAACGTAAGGATTACATTTCCGCTAGGATCGTTTATAGTAATAGATTTATAAATATGCACGTATATATCACCTCGCTCCTTCGCACAGGCACGCAAAAATCAAATTTGGTATCTTGTTTGTTTTTTTCTTCTTTTTTTGTATCTTTGTTTTCTTCTCCTCACACTCACCACCCTTATGTAGTATTATGAGTTCTCGTGCGCTTCTTCTCTCTCGCTCGCACTCTCGTTTGCTCCCTATAATTGTAAATTATTCTTCGGAACGTATCGAGTGTCAACCAAGAGCGGATCAATGATCGAGAATAAGAGAATCGCGCGACGATTCAAGGATTAGGTTTCTGTTTGTGCGAATATGTGACTCTTGTCGTCATTCATCGATCGGCTCTTTATCGACACTTGCACGCCTCTTTGGGTTTATCTCCTCGTACTATCGTATCGTTATCGCGATCATATTTATGGTTGTTAACCGTCGTGGTTAATGATTATTTAATGCGTTACAGTCCTTACACCTTACGACTTATGGTTTACATTACAGAGCTTGTTACAGAGAGTATCTTACGTACTAAGTTTCTCTTTCCAAAAATTGGAAAGTTTTTACCGATTTTATTCTTTCTTTTGTCCCTTATTGTAGGGGTCGTCGTCAACTTCATCGTCGAATACGTACAGTTTCGTCGATATCAAAATCGAACGGCGCCTTTATGGGAAAACATGCTTCTTATTACCCGCTTTGTTTCTCAAACGAGAATATAAAAGAAGCAATTGTCCTCGATGCAGTACCAGACTTAATGTCGGTTACCCTAATTTGCAATCACGAAGTAAAAGCAACAAAACTTTGTCACACCTGTCGCATTTCCATTTTTTTTATTTTGCAATTTGATTTTTATTACAAGAGATTGTTTATTACTTTGACACTGAAAAACGCGTCAGTCTTTTGCTCTGATGCAATAAAAATAAATCCTCCCTCGCTCTCCTTTCTTCCTTCATACTTTTTTCATACTTGTTCCCGGTTCGGACGAAGCTTCGTCGTAACTTAATAATTAAAAGCGATGCATTTTTATTTCATAAAAGAGCGCGATTTATAAGTTTTCGCGGATAAATTCTGGCAAACTTTGTACTTTGATTTATAATTGTTTTATAAGTAAGATTGTGATTGTAACATCGCGAAAAACTGGAGATGGAAAAAAGGTAAATAAAGCAATAGGGATAAACAGTACAGTTGTTGGCCACTCCACTGAATGATTGGCTACATTTTAAAAAATTAAAGATTATAAAGAAATACAATTAAAATGCTTTTAATTATAAATACAAAAATATTTAAAGAAGAGTATTAAATATTTTTGTATTTATAATTAAAAACATTTTAATTGTATTTCTTTATAATCTTTAATTTTTTTAAATGTAGCCAGTCATTCAGTAGAGTGGCCAACAACTGTACTGTTTATCTCTATTAATTTTATATGAAGAAAAAATGCAGAAACAATATTTTTAGTCCAAAGATATGTTCCGAATATCGTTGATGAATGACATTAACTATCTTGTTAAAATATATCTTTTTTATTTTCAATAGGATTATATACCGTCTCGTCAATATTTAATTACGTTAAGAAGCGTGAAAAAATTAAAGTGCACAAAAATATAGCAAGTTCACCAATTCCTCGCTTTTCTCCTTCATGATTGCAGATCGAATGCACCAGACTTTCATAACACTAGATTTACAATAAAATCACGTAAAAATCGTTAGACGATTTAAGGCGTGTCTAAAGGAAACTTTACAAAACCATAACGTCTCAGTGATGAAGCTCATAAAAATTTCATTCTCTCATTAGAATTTCGAATCACGCGAATATGTTAATGAGAAACGCTGTGAAGGGGAATCGAGTTCACGCTATTAATATATGAAGTAACAAAAGCTCATGTTCTCAAATTCGCTTAGAAGAATTTGCGTTTGCACATCCTCTTAGGTATATTTACGTATCTGCGTTTAAAAAAACTCGCCGATAACTATAACGACTTAGGACATTAAAATTGAAATATATTATCGAACACTATGCAAACGTGGCCCTCGTTATACTCGTCGTCTTCTTGACACCGGGTTTGCGATGATGTTTCTCTGAGCATATCAATCGAGCGCTCGAATGTAATAAATTCTTTACAACAAAACGCAAATAACAAATAAATCTTTAAAACATTTATTTACTTGCAACGATATTCTCGTGAAAACAATTTTTATCGCGGTTTCCTTTTATTAAATTGCACAGAGAAAAACGTACAAGAGAGAGGGCCAAGCGATTTTCACGTACTCGTTCATGTATGTACAAATTATGCAATTTTTCGAAATAAAATAATTAATCAAACGCCCCTATTCGTCCGGCGCGATTTTCATTTCATGTCACTTTAGAAGCCGCAAGACAGGAGAAATAGATACAATCACATTCTGAGGTAACTTCTAATGATTCCTAATTGTACGCAAAACTGCATCCTTTCAATCATATTCAATAATAAACGGGTTACATCGCTCCATTTTCTACGTCTGATCTATTTGATGATCAATGAACGTGTGTAGATGACTTCCATATGCTCGAAAAAATCATCTCTAGGTTGTTCCTCGCGTGAGATTGTTTCACTATTGCGGAATGTTATCTTGGATGTCATATTACTGTGGTAAATTTTCCGGCGAAAGTTTAAGTAAATAGATGCGATATTGAAAGCCAACGTAGCTTGTTACAGCATAAAAATGTAATTATGTGTATGTGTGTGTATATATATATATATATGTAAAAAGATACCTTTATTTTATTTTTCTATCTGAACGATCTATCCAATGGCCAATCAAGCGGACAGATAACTTTTGTGCTCGAAATAATTAGTTCTGGATTAATTTTCGCGCAAGCTTTTCTACTGCAGAGTATTATTGGACAATACGTTACGATGAAAGTTCAAATAAAGATGTAATATCGAAAGACAACATAATTATTCATTACAATAGAAATAAATGTAATTGCTTGTATGTGTACAGACACCTCTCTTCATATTTAAAACATTTAGATGGAATGGAATGATTTGATAATAGGGTAAAGAAAAATTTTGAAATTTATCCCTGATTCAAATATAATGATTATCCATCGCTATAACTCGACGAAATTCGTCTTTCCTCAACAGATCTCTTCCGAAACAATTCTTCTTATCATACGAATGATGATGAGTTCTGCGACAGGGACATCCACGAGATATAACGTAATTATGTCGTAAACAAGAAGCGATTTATCAACGAAGAAAATCAATACTTCGAATATTCACGTGCCTCGTGGTAATGTCCTCTGTGGCAAAGTGACTATAGGCGAATGACCTAGGCTAACCGTCAATAGTGATTAATTATCATTATTTATATACGTATATATATTTTTTATATATAAAAAAGTGATGAAATATTTGTAACTATCTACCATTTAACAGTAAAGACGTGTCTCGCTCTCAATATTCAGTTGTTGAGTGAATGTACATTCCTATCGAATAATGTTCACTAATATAATCTTCACTCGATCTTCATCGATACACTTTTCACTCCACGTCTTACAATTAGTTGTTTCGCACGGCCACGTCCTCTTGCGTATTTCTTTTTTTAAACTTTAACATTGGCTTGCACGTTATTTAATGTGTGTTTTATGTATAATACACGAATTATATATCGTAATGTATTCTTTTTTTTGTGCAATAACTTGAAAGAGGCAGTATTCCCGACGGCTTCTCGTCGTCCATCGTAAAACAAGTCACGAAAGTGTCGTCGGCACATTCTTCACGTTTCTTCCCTTTCTTTCCTCCTTTCCCCCTTTTTTTAACTACATGTACGCGTATACACTAGTGACGTGGTTATTCTATAATTGAAATAGGACCCAATATCGGACGCCATAATCTTGTAGGACCTCGTCTTAGCAGGGCACTGTTTTACGATATTAACGAATACGTAGCGAAAGAAAAGAAGGTTCCTCGTGTTCAAGACCAAAACGCAAAAAAATGTCAGGATAACGAAATCATAAGACACGCGAATGCGTCACTTACGAAGGGAGGAAACAGAAAGCGGGGGAAGAAGCGGTAAAAAAAAAATAACGGAAAAATAACGCCACGTTTAATTCTTTCCAAATATTTTTATTTTCTTTATATTCTTAAAAGCTCGAAAAAGAGAGGAAAAGAAAAGGCTGATTTCATCAGAGCTGTTTTTATGCCGTGATTTTTCCTCCTGCGTCGCAATTTATCTACCATGTGTGCCATATTTTCGAAAAAGAAAAATAAATTAAATAGTTAAAGTCAACATACGCAAGCTTATTTGCGCGAACAAGGATACGTTTAAAAAAATTATTTCTGCTTACAGATTTACCTGCAGGTCTTCTTTCATTTTTTACGCGCATACCATTAATATGACTAGAGGCTTGATAATTTGTCAATTTTACGTTACTCGCCAGATAATAAGACTTTTTTCATATTTGTACCAAAAATAAGAAACCATATCGTTTCAGGCTTCAAGGTACAAAAAGAAGAAAGAGCCCCCTTGGAGAAGCCACGGAATCGTGAAATGCAAAAAGCACAGATCTGTTTCCATTAGTCTGCTCACTAAAGTTTCCTATTCCTTCGTAATTCTCTGCTCTAAGATTATTCCTTCTTTCGTTTCAAAGTTATATTGAAAGTATCGAAAAGCGGGCGCTTTACTCGCGTTTCTATCTCGCATTTTTAACGTAGCGCCCGATCTCGCATCGAACTTGGGAAGAATTCTTAATAATACAAAGAATCGAAGGAACAAGGATCTTCTCTTTCGAGACGGAGAAAGATCTTTTGCCCGTTTGATATCTAACAAGTATAAAGCACGTAAGCGAGATTAGTTTTTATACATACGTCTAAAAAAAACCGATTTTACGAAATTCGAATGTTCGAAGTTTGCAACATCTCTCGAAAATCGTCGGAGATTAATGCTCGCTTGCTCCATAGCCAGATTACATTTTTTTTTTCACTGGGAAAGAAATTTTTCGATAGTCGCTTTCCGGAATCCACGTCTTTTTCTCTCAATTTTCCCGATTTTAGCAACCGACGCATCCCATAATTTTTATCGTGATACACAACAACTTTTCGTATATATAAATTATATATTTTATTTATAATTAAAACAAAGATTCATGGAACTCCTATCGAATTAAGGTATTCGTTTACCACAAATAAAAAGCGCATCACGCAATTAACTACATATATTTGTGTGTGTATGTGTGTGGTGAATGTACAAAATTCTTAAAAAAAGAAATTTAAAAAAAACACTGTTGGAACGTGGTTGCCGGAAGGCGATTGGACCATATAATCCTGCAATATTAAGAAAAACCATCGATCTTATGTACTTATATATTAAATATTAATAATTATAAATTACGATCATCGTTAATATTAATATTATAATTATTATCATTAATATTATTTTAAATGCATACACAGTTTCAACATTTATTTCTGACAAAAAAAGGTAGGAGATGAAAGGAAGGAAAGATAAGTAGTGACAGCGCGGAAAAGAGGGATATAGGTGAAAGTTATACAAAAAGCTATCGAAAAAAATACGTACTTACATGTTTATGAAAAAGACCGTGACAAACAAAATGCGATAAACAAAAAGTATCAAAAAAGATAATAATGACAAGGGGAGGAGAGAAAGCTTAGTCTCGCGGTCCTTTTTATTAGCCTGGGATTCTTTGGGTCCTATTTCAAAGGTACTTTTAGCACGACTCTTTCGATCGAGAGCACGTGCCCGCCTCGTGCACGAGGATTGATTGGCGTTCAATCGACAGTGGGGAAGAGATATCGCCGAGACGACAGCCGGGGATCAATTCTTCTTCACCTTCTCGCCATAATCAGAGATAATTGGATAGAGGACGGGGAGAGAAGGTTCAGGTATAGACGCTATGAACTAAACGATTACACATTACATTAAACGTACTCGACACTTTACGCTGGCCAGTCATTTCATACGATTTTAACGCGTTCGCGCTGCAAAAGCAGACGAAACTATTGTTTTCTCCCGAACTCTAATATATCGCTCCTCGAATTCTCGTACTTCTCTCGTGGACGTCAACGTCCCGATGAATCGAATTATTTATCGAAAGAGCAACTATGTTCTATATTCAGAATTTGTTTCATTTATCCACGCATTTCGTGTCTCGTTTTCTTTTTTTGATTGACAATTGGCCGCGCGTCTCTCGTTCTCACAACTCTCTCGTTCGATCTCTTTTACAACATGCTCAGTCGCTCTTACACTCGCAAAAAACGTTGACGCGGAGCGGCCTATGGCAGAGGTCTATACAAAATAAATAACGATATATCTACGAAATCAATCAAGAGGGTTGTGGTGCTAGTAATAGTAATAATAGTAAGTGGTGCGAAGTCGGCGTATTTTATGGTAAGAAAAGTGATCATCTCATCTCATTTCATATATATATGTATATATAGCGCTCTTTTCTGCTCGATCACTCGGTGCTCGTGCACGAGGGCAAAGCTCGCGTGACGAGTATATGCGAATTAAATGTATCTCGAGGCTGCTGAACGATCCGCGCCGTTCCTCCATTTTCGCGTGCAGGTGTATGCAATTCGCGTCGTGAATCTCCATCGATACACATGTGCGTTCAATGTGCGCCATATAAACTCAAACGCATCATTACGGGACTATTGTGAGCTTGGCTGTGCTCGTCTCTCTCATCTTTGAGTCGCGACGCAATATTACGATTACGTATCGTATCATGCTCGATAAAATCTCGTTTCGCGTATGGGAGAAATAATCTGTAGCTAACCGCCGGAGTAACCGTTGACAACGTTTTCTCGGCAGTGAACGCTTGAACCTTGGTTCGAGATGGAAATCTCTTGACGATCGTCGGCGCGAGATTGTCGTCCTTCGAACTTCGAAATCCTCGACTGGGAGTACCCCCGTGGGAAAAGAACTATCAAGTGAAACAGCACGTGCCTCTCGAAGGTTCGCGAAGAAAGTCCTTGAGAAAGGGGAGGATAAAAAGAAAGTGCGCGCCCAATACCGCAGAGTTCTTAACTGTCGGCCTTGTTGTCGGCGCTCATTCTCCATTCTTACATCTCGTCCTTCGCTGCGCGATCTTTTGCCGCAATGTGTCTTCGTATTCGATCCAACTCGAGCCAATTCTTCCTAGAAGCGTTGATATTCGTGGTCCTTATCGCCGACTTTACCACGTCGCCAAGTCAAGTCAACTACGATGCGCTTGCCGCGGGAATCTTTTTTACCACCACAATCCAAAACGTTCTTGAAATCGACGCCGTTGCTGTTGTCGCTGCTATCATGGCTCTTGATACGATCGTAATTGTTATTGTTGCTGCTACTGCTGCCATTGCTGCTGCTACTGCTGCTAATCCGGCATCCAAAGTTTCTGATCAGCGTCAACTCTGGTGAACCTGGCGGATTTTTTGCCAGCGTCGTGGCTGCTGGCACGTCGACTTGCTCGGTAGTCAGATGGTGGTACTTGATTCTTATGCTGTAAATTGGTTGACTGTTGGTTCTTTGAAGGAACGTCCTGGGGAGAGCCCCAAGTTAGTTCCAAATGCGTAGGAACGAATCCCAGGAGCCTGTCGCTACCGCCATGCCGTCTTCCGTAACGCCAAGACAAGACACGCGATTGTCATGCCCAGCAAGAATTCCTAGAAAACAATCATGGCAAATATTTTTTAAAAATAGTAAAAACAACATTATCTTTTATTCCAACGGTCAAAATCGTTAGAAAGAGCAAACATGAAAATAATTATTGAGAGAAGGGCCTCGAATAAAATTTCTCTTCTCTCTTGAGGAGACTCGTGAAATACCGTCAACCTACCAGCTCGCTCCGTCTTCATAGAATCCCAAACGTTACAGTTAAAATCGTCGTAGCCCGCCAGCAATAATCTACCGCTCTTGCTGAAAGCTACACTGGTGATACCGCAAATGATATTGTCGTGACTGTACATCGCGAGTTCCTGGTCCGCCCTAATGTCGAAAAGTCTGCAGGTCGCGTCGTCCGATCCCGTTGCGAAAGCGTATCCATTCGGGAAGAACTGTAAATAATATGTCCAAATTAATAAGTTAATCCTTAACTAAACTTTTCTCGAAAATGCACTGATACTACCGTTACGAAACGGTAGTTCTTCTAATTTTTTAACGTAATATCTTAACGTCTCACCGTGACGGCGTTTATGTCACTCTCGTGACCCGGGAAGGTCTGCTTACAGGAGCCTTCACGAATGTCCCACAACTTCGCGCTGGCGTCGCACGCACCAGACACGAAGGTGCGTGTATCGTGTGCCAACGACAGAGACATCACATCGCCAGTGTGCCCGATAAACGAGGTGCACTGCTGGCCGGTTTCGATGTCCCATAAAGCACTGTATCAGAACAATTCAGCGTTCTAGTTCGCTCCATAATCTTCAGGAGTCTTCATCAGGATCAATAATGGAAAAGATTTGGGAGTAGGAAGAGGAGAAGGAAATTAAATTTTTGTCACTTTCAATATATTTTTATTGAATTTTATTAAATTTGCTAAACGCAATGATTTGCGTTTCATAAAACGTACGTCGATTACGTAAACGTATTTGTGATACTTTAATTCTTCTGAATTAGAAAATATAAGAGACGAATAAAGCGAGAGAGAGAAATTGAAATTTTCATATATTTTATATATTTATATTTTATTTCGTCTTGCAAAGATGGTTTAGAATATGGAGGATATAGGATTTTTTTGTTACACATAGAGTAATTTCCCCGGTCGTCTGTCACAAATCTCTAGGTAATACTTACCAAGACATGTCGCCGGAGCTGGTGACGATTTGGTTGTCGTCATAGAATCGACAGCAGGACAAGTATCCAGTGTGACCCGGAAGTTCTCTGCTCACCCGCACATTCCCTTCCCTAGTTTTAAGACTATAGATGGAACAGATATTGTCCAATCCACCGCACGCCACATAACTACCCGAGGGAGCGTACGCACAAGTCATTACCCATGATGACCGTAATGGGATCGCGTGAACCTTATTGGTAGTATAACTATCCCAAACGATCAGTTTGCCATCTTGCGATGCGGAGACTAGGTTCCTACGCATAAGAAATAAAATGTACACTAATAAAAACTTAACGCAATGAAAAGAAATTTCCTCTATTTGAATAATTTTGTATGGCTATCATATTTTAGAATATCGTAAAATAAAGATCTATTTCTATCTATAAATATGTACTTTTCTATTTTCTTAAATCCTCCTTCATCTCAAAATTCACTACTACTGTTACTAAAATTTCACGTTAAAATGACCAACAGTTTTGCTAATCGTCATCGAATCATCGTGTTTGCATTTAACGTCATACCTCGAGTCACTTCCCCAGTGCATCGCATAAATTTTAGCTAAGTGACCGCGAAGCGTACGTCTCGTTCGCATTTGTATGCGACCGATAGGTTCCATGCCCGATGTGGCCTGGGCCAAGGACGTGTCGCATGCTGCTTTCCTGGCATCCTGCGGCATGAGATCACAGACAAATTTGTAAATTTGCGTCGGGATCTGTTTCTCGCGTTTGATCCCTAACACACGCGATAAAGCTTACGATAAGAAAGCTCGTGATAAGAAAGAGACCGTCGTATCGCATGTAATTATTCGTTATTGTTAGCTGCGTAAGTAAAGTATGACGAGGAAATCTTATCTGAACACCGCCATGTTATTCAATGATAATTAAAGTTTCGAGATTTCACGTTGAAGCAGCATCTTAATTGGAACACACACATCCGTAGTGAATATACACATCGTCGCGAAAATTTAATAAATTCCACGTGAAAACTTCGTTTAATGTCATGCCCGCGTATACACGAGTTCAGCACAAAAGGTCAAACGACGATCACGACCGAACATGTTGTTGAATTAAATAAAATGCTGAAAATTTTCATGAAATTCAAGGAATTAGAAAAAGGAAATACGTGGGATGAGGAAGAAAATTTCGTTGAATTGTCAATGGTGCTCGCGTGTCTTTACTCCGCGATATTATGCCGCACTGCCTTTGGACTGACCTTTAAAATTGGATTATAATACAGTAGTACTTAAAGTGACTTAATACTAGAGTATATTGGATATAACTCTTTGCCTTTAGTGCTAAAGATATACTAAAGATGTATATACAAGACCATTGTTAAATGATTTCTAAAATAAGACCGCGCTACTCCGCAATTCGTTTTATAATAAATTTTTATCGTAACTTACCGTATATTTAATCGATGTTAATATTTATTTCTCGATAAAATAATTTCAGATAAATTAATTGTATGATACTGATAAAAAAATATCAAAAGTATCATTTATTATCAATCAATTGATATCAAAAAATCGTTATACATTGTACAAAAAAATATTTTAGATATTGCATTCACGGCATACATATCCGTTACGCATATTGGTTATTTTATTTAATAAGCCATGATCCCAAAAAAATCGTACGCGTCATAAACAATTAGCAAACAAGGTCGATAGCGTTATTTTCTTTCATCGGTAAGCGCATATTTCCGCGCATACCGTGCGAGCGCGTGCATTTTATACATGTATAAAAGGGGAGGGCAGGAAAGGGAGCAGAGAAGAAAGAGAGACGAATACATCGAGAGAAGAAACAAGACATGGAGTGAGGGAGAGAGGGATGGTGGCGTATTGATCAGAGAAGCGACGGTTATGCCGCGCCCTACCACCCCACCACACTACTACCACCACTAGCCGGCTCCATATTCTCACAACTATACGGAAAGTCATTCGCCATAGAAAAATATCTCTCTATCGTTAAAATTTACGATAGCCACTTTAACGTCCGGAGCAAAGAAAGCCGGAAAAGAGTTACGTAAAATTGCAAAATCTGGTGTAAGAGAGGAATTAGTCGATTCGATCGTTGAAAAAGATCCAATTATGATGATTTCTCTCTTAAGAAGTCTTTACTTTATTACAGGGTTAAAATGTTTAGCGTGTTGCATTACTAATGGATTATATATTTGACATATAATTGCAAATAATTTAATAAATTTTTCTTTCAATAAACGCAAATATATATAGCAATAAGGTGGTTAACAAATTATTCGTAATGTTTTCAAATTAAAAATATTTTTAAAATGTACACACTTTTTAATGAGTTAAAGAGGAAGAAACAATGACCTCGAAGCAAAGAAGCGGGTACTTACCCGAATGGCATTCTTCAGCGTCTCCGCTTCTTGACGAAGGCTTTCGAGCTCGTTCATGATGTCTGGCAGATGACGCGCGTGCCTTATGAGCACCCGTTAACGGGTCCGAGATACTAGGACGTCGCGCGTGCGAGAGGAGTTGTCGGGAAGGGCTCAGAACGCAATTTCTACGATGATGACGGATGGCGATAACTCCTGTCTACGATGCCTACTCTCTGCGGGAGAAAGGCTGAATGCGGGGCCGGTGTCACGCCGTCGATAGCGTTTTTGATGGCCGGTGGCGAACGCCCCCGAACTTATCACTCCCGTAAGGCAAGGTGAGAGGTAAAAGAAAAGGAGATAAATAAAAATGGGGACAAGGATAAAATTTGCGTCTCCTCCTAAATAAATCGGGACTACCACCAGCCTCACCCGGCCCCACCTCCTCGCCCCCTGCCTTCGTTACTGCAGCGGCTTCCGCTTCCGCCGCTACCACCAGAGCCAGACCACAGCTGACTTCTCCGCCCCTCGCGCCAACTTCGATACTTCCCGACGAAACCGTTGCCACTTCTGAAACACAAAATATCAAGTCGGTCAGTCACAACTGATTAACAAACAGAGCCTAAAAAGTATTTCTATTCATAATATCACTCGTATCTTTGATTCGCAAAAAAACACTTAAATTCTTTTAAAAATGTTGTCAAGTCATATAAAATAATTATAAATGTCATCGTTGCTTCACCACGACGTTAAGATTTATCCCGTGAAGAAGGTAAAGGTGTTGAATTAGCGGCCATATATCATGATACCGCAGATGATGAACGGAACGTTATGTTTCATGCGGATGACGCGCAATTTTAACGCATTTGATGGTTCAAGTAAAACGAACAGGCGGCATGCCTAAGCCGTCTTCCGCAAACGTCTTCCGAGAATTACAGCGGTTTCTTAATGACAGTAATAGATAATCGCGTTGATTTTGCACGCGGCACAAAATAGGGCCTTATGCATGCGTGTCGCAAAAATCTACGCCTGAAGAAAGTCTAAAGAGTCAGATAACATGAGAATATTGCTGAAACTATTAAATATTTATACATATATTATATTTATATATATATACTAATAATGATAAATTGAAGTTTCTAACTTAAATATGCTTGCTGTATCATAGTTTGGCTCGTATGGCTCACTAATTGGCACGCGTGCCGCTTTCAAATGTAACACACCAGTAAAAATAAATAGTTATTTCCAGATACGCGTAATGATTCGTATCGCTCACGTATTGAAGAAGGTACTATGTTTACCGCGAGAGAAGCAAAAATATATTAAATCAGAAGAAGCTCTGCTGCATTAATGATTGCAACATTTCATTTTAAAACTTGTACATCGCATAGAAAAGAATTATAATTAGAAAAAATAATATAATTGATAAATTGGAGTATCTTATCATTGAAGGAAAAGATTCATAGATTGTACTATCGGTGCACGGATACTACACTGATGAATGATAAATCACGTTAAAATAGATCCAAATCAAGCTAGGACGAACAAATACGAACGCACATTTACGACAAACATGAGTATAAGTATAACGAGCTTTTCTCATTCATGTACCAAAAAAAGGTAAAATGTATTCTATCGCACTTCGCACTCATCAAAGCAAGCTTGTTCATTCGCTTGTTCGCTTGGTTGGATCCGGCCTTAGACGACTTTGATTAAAATGATCGGAGAAAAATAATGGAAGAGTGCTTCTCTTATCATGCATACACGCATGTCGAATACATAAAAAAAAATATACATATATATAATTATCGCCTCGCTAAAAATATTTTGGTTGTATGGCGCACATTGATATTTTTATCGCGACTTTTCTCCCCTTCGAGTTCTCGCGACTCCGGAGATTCGAGTTCTCGTCAGTGCGTATTTTTCCTCGAGAAAAACGTCATCCGCGCGACGTGCATCACCGTCACGGTGACGAGCGATCGGTTGACGCTGGTGCGACTAGTTACTGCAACGTAATATCAATAAACTCGGAAAACCGATAATTGACTGAAAAGTACTGACACGTGTGTGTTTGCTACTTTCATTTCAGATAAGTTACATCACGATTTTCGCCATCTAGTTTCGTTGGAAAAATAAATGTCGCGCTTTTCCATTACTGTGGAAAAAATTTATATAACATCGATATTTGGAGAATAATTTTATGCATCGATATTTTTCATTATTTAAAAGAATCTCTTTATTCAGAATTCCATGGAATTTTTTTGTCTATTATATTCTAATATTTAATTAATATTCAAAATATTTTATTAATTTTGTTGAGAATAACAAAATAATGGAAAAAAATGGCCCTATTAAAAAATATTTTCAAATCAGAATTACAATGCTTATTACGATTTTTGCAAACATAAATGTAAAGATTACATTTAAAAAATGCGGAATATTCCCTTTACTGACACACGATAGAACAAATGGTAAAATAATAATCGATTATTTTCGCCCCAACCAACTTTTTTTTAGATGCAGATAAACAGATCTTCCGAATTTATCGACGCGACGCCACAAATGTTAAAATTTTTCCCCCCGCGAGAGAAAAGCGGATATTTCTCAAATACTACGTAATCCTGGTTGTAAGAGTTCTCTCCCTATCATGCCATTCACAAATTACCGTAACCAATCGTGTTCGAACAATCACGGATACGAAGATCCGCGGGGCGTCCTTCACCTCCGCGAGATCTTGTGACCCGGGGAAACCGAGGGTTGTCGATCTAACGCGAGGTGTTCTCATTTTCCGAATGGAGCTGGCAGCGAATGCGAACTTGGACGCACGCGCAAATGAGACTGGAAAACAAGCACTTTTCTGAAAACTAGGGTACACAACGCGAATTAACTTGACCATGCTAATTTTAATGCTTAAGAAAAATCTGGCAAGCAGCTAAGGAAAGAAGAACAAAATCGTGGGAAATATTTTCGCGCTATATCACAAATTCTTATCACAAGTTATCTCACGTCTTATATATCATCACGAGTTCTCACAGAAAAAACAAATTGGTAGATCGCGAGTCAGAAAAATTTAAATTTTTTTATTGAATTCAGTAAAATAGACTGTCATAAAAACTTGATGAGATTAGCGCTCATCAATAAAAGAAAAGAAATAACAATAGCACAAAAGTCATGTACTGGCTTTCAATAAATCGATGTATAAAGCGAAAGAAAGAAAAGGTCAACTGATAAAACTGAGTAGTGAGACCGGCATTTTCATGCAGCTTCATAGATAAAATAATCATTCGGGGAGTTAATTTACGTTTTATTCATTTTTGCTTGAAGATATTTATTCGAAAACGAAGAAATTAGAAACGTGCACGTTAGATAAAGTGCAGTTCCATCGTTTAGATTGTTTAGAACGGTATTGCAACCTGCATAAGAACGTCATCGATGAATAATCGGCGGTCGCCTCACGCGACGGAGTCGAGGGACCAAAATACAAAGGTCGGCGGAAACCTCGGGGCTTTTGCGCGTTATCGATAACGAGAAAGGGTGCTATTGACAACAGGGAAGAACGACGTCACGTAGTATCGTTCTTCCGCTTTTCTCTGACGACGCGCGCCATTGTCCCGGCTAACTAATAGCGAGCAGCAAGAATTCCGCGGCGGCTTCGATCGTAGGGAGGAAAAAAAGAGGAGAAAAAAAAAGAGACGACGACGTCCTCGCTCACGAGGGCGTCGAGATGGAAAGGGAGGTTTATACGCATCGATGGAACTCACTCGGTCCGTCCCACCGTCACCGCCACTGCTGTCAGAGGAGCGTCATCGAGGCCGCAGCGACATAACCTCTCGTGAAAGAGTCACCACTACCGCCACCGTCGCTACCACCACCACCACCAGGTCGAAGCAGACGACGTACAACCCCGTTAAAAGCCTTGTCGCTCGTTACCGCCAGGTTGCGCCCGTCGACACGCGAATCGCGCAAACAAAACTCTTCTCCGACGATGGAGAACCTTGGAGGGGCTAGCGACGCGGTTTTATTTCCGGTACCAGGTACCACTCGGAATCGCGAATCGCGGGGTTTTGCGGGGCACTGCGGAGGAACACGTACGCACGCACGTACGTCAGCGAGAGGGGCACCCGCTTTTTCCGTCGCGTTTCGCACGCAACCGTGAAAGCGCAACGCGAATCGATGAACGTCGCCGTTGCAGCTCGCCCCACTCGCCGCTGCCGTCAATCTTTCTCTCTTCTATCCGCACACCCTTTGCACTCGTTCGACTCGCCCGCTCTCGCTGCTCGATCGTCCTTGTTCCTGCGAGCGCGTGATTCACAAACGCGGGAGGACAATCGCGGACCTCGCGCACCGCGCACCGCCGACGTTAGGACGAGGGGAACCCGGTTAGTCGCGTGAAAAGCAAGTCTGGCGACTCGTCGACGGAAAGGACGACGTCTCGACGATCTCGAACCACACCCAAGGAAGGACGTGGTTTCAAGAGAAGGCCGGCCGGGAGGACGAGTCGCCGGGAAGTGGGAGAGACGACGCTGGCGCCGTACCGACCGTCCGACCGGGCGTCAAGAGGACGCCGTCGTCGCTGCCGACGATGACAGGTTGCTGCACGAGCTGCTGCTGTTGCTGTCGTCAGCAACAACAATCAACAATCCAATAATCGAAAACAGTCGTCGGCCAATCATCGCAATGCAAAAGAAGACGACGCACGGTTATCGTGACCGGGGAATACTTCTATTAATCTTATTTCATTACGTCGTCCAAGTTAATGACAATGACAAAAAATGAAACAAGATTGACGATAAAACATAGCCCATCGTTCTAAAGAGATGTTGATATTGGCAGCGATGATTGATATGACGCATGTTGTCGATTAGGGATACGATAACAATCGGAGTTCAGATCAGAAACGCAGATTAGCCTTGAATCGACGTTGGTCAATTACCGTATCGAAAAGTGAAGCTGGTTCAAATCGATACTACCATTCAAAATAGCTCGTTGTATCGTAGCTGACAGATGGCAACGTGCCAAGCATCAGCCGGCGACAGTCAATGCCGAATCAAACTCGGTCTTTGAATGACGAAAGGATTATTTTCACAACAAAAAGGATATAAAATATACCATTTTCTTTCTTTACAAAAAGCCTTTGTAATAACTTAATAATAATATTCGTACATAATAATAATTATGTACAAATTTCTCGACGATTTAAAAAATAATTTCTAAAATTTTATTCAAATAGAATTCTAAAAAGTTTTTAAGGCAGAGTAACATTTCAAGTTCAATACACTCGACATACTTCACGTTTCATTATCGTGTGGCTCGATCTCGAGACTGAACATTTATTAACAACTTTTTACTGTCCTTTTTACTAAATCTACGCACCCGAACCAAGGTTTTGTCCGCTTGAGAGAATCGGAATTCGCTCTTGACATCTCCGATAAGAAGGCAGCGTCGAGCGCGAGAAACGACTCGCAATGCGCCACGAATTTCATTAGTATAGCCGTTCTCCGGGCTAAGTTCGCGCGACAAACACTCGAGAGCCCGGCGGAAGAACTCGTCCATTATCAAATCTTCCCTAGGTCGTCTCCCTTCGGCGGACTCCCGGATGCGCGAATGGGAGCAACAGTTGAGCCACGCGGGTCAACGTCCAATGCAACGATCTCGCTCTTTCGCTCTCTGGCCTCGCCTCCGTTGCGTCTCGGCCCGACCGTACACAACCGCGGGGCTGCCAAGTACTCAACCCCACGCCGAATACTCGTCGCCGATGCCTTTGGCAAACGACTGCTCTTTGGAGCACCGGGGTAAAAGGGGAGTTGGGCAGTAACGCGCGCGGAGCGACAGTTGGTCGACAGACCGGCAGGTTCACCAACGTTACACCTGCCGTTCTATGTTTCTGGTTACTTGGCTAATCGCTTTATGATTTATCATCCTCATGTTCGGTAAGCCGACATTGTCGTACCTTTGTGCCGTAATTTTCTACCTGACCCGATACGAGCTACGATCTGATTTACGGTTGCCCGACTTTCATGGTCGCTCGATTGAGTTTCGCCCCCGGACTTCACATCCCGATTCGGTCTGATCAAAGTACGTATATTTGTCTTGACGGAAGTAAATTAATAATGGAGAGAGAGAGACTGCCGCTCACCTTTCTCCGAAATTAAATCTTCCAAGTTACAGTTCATTAGTTTGAACTCACGCTAGTCCATAGAGAGCTAATGTCTCACTTTGGCACGGAATCATCGACGTCTTAAAATACGCCGTGACGCAAGTGCATCGATCGATCGATCAAGGCTCGCCCGAGCTGCAACTCGCACTCGTTTGCTTTTTTGAGCGTACATATTTTTTTTTTTTTTTTTTAGTAACATTCGTCTCGTTATTTCATCGAAGTAGCGAGACAGAAGTAGCAAGTGCGATACACGTTTAGGTCATCGAATCCTAGGTGGGGGAGATGCGGCACATCTCCCGAGACGCGACGCGACGAGGTGAGAGGCAGATACAGGTGAATGACGTCAAGAGGTAGGCGATGACGTCAGAAAGTAACCTGGAGTAGCAGGCCGCGTGGCGTTGCAGATTGCCCGCTAATTTCTAGATGCCGAGGGAGAAGAACGCGTCCTCGTTTCTATATTAGGACCTAATGCAATATCCAACGGGACGTTCCTTTTTTTTTCTTTTTTTAAAAGTGTCATCGCGTGGGAGCTGCTCGAAAAAAAGGCGGACGATAAAGCGTATTTGATTTTATTTAAAAAAAAAGCACCGTCCGGTCGAAGATAAATGCACGTCTAAATGCGCATGTGACTCTCGATTGGTCGCATGCGAGGCAACTGGACCGTGTAAATTACATTCAATACGCGGCCTGGTGTACAATATTGATCGTGCAGCATCGACATCAATGAACGGCATTTATACCGCGAACGTGGTTCTGTGCTAGAAAATGAAATCGCCGGTGCTACTTTTATGAATGAAAATAGTGCCACGAGAAGAAAGTCCGAGCCCGACGACTTTCGCGACGAGCCAGATTCCCCACCCAGGAAAGCTCCGTGAATCGAGTTTACCGAAATCTGCGAGAGACTAAATCCAACGATAATCGCATCCTGGCGACTTTATCGCGACCAAATACGCTGCAGCAGAACTTGCAGCGTTAAACCCTGTCCTAGTTTAATGCAGTCGCGTGACGTCATTAGGCGTGCCAAGAAGAATCGTTTAACCGCATAAAACGCATCTGTGAGATTTTTTCCAAGTGTCAGCAGTGTCCCAGTTTTGCTTAAGATAATTCGCGTAATGTAATAACCACTGTAAAACTTCGAGATAAGCGAACAATATTTTGTTCGCAATATAAAATTCCGCGGAAAAACAAAAGTACGTTACACAATTTAAATTGAACCTCAGTGCACGAGGGAAATTATTATTAAGACAATTATTAAACAAGTTTCTGTCCTTTTTCACCACTGCTTATTTTTCTCACGTTCAAGTAACTGTCTCTCTACAAAAAGGGCCGATATCTCGACGGTTGGCAGGGAGGGAACAGAAGGGCATGATAAAACAGGACGTGAGCCCATAGGAGAGGAGGGCCGGCGACAGAGTGACTAAAGAGGGGTTTAACTACGAGACACATCATCCAGCTCGAATACGTTGACCCTTTCGCATTCGATAAGTAGTGCGACCTACTAACCGTCCTGTAAGCCGCGATCGCTATATTAAGGGACCCGTCGCGTCGGGTGTTTTCTATCGGAGAGAAGCATCTGCACAAAGCTTATCGTCGCCACCGCCGTTCGGCGCACGTGACGTTATCCGCCGCAATGATGAAATTATACACGGAACCACACGCGAATAGAGTAACAGCGGCCCTGGATGGGTCTAAGCCTCCTACGCAAACATCGCGCAACCGAGAACAATGTTCGATTTGCAATACAAAGTGAAAGGGATAGCGGCAGAGACGCCTTCGTTAAATAGAAATCCAATCCTACCGGAATTAATCTAATTCGCTGGAATAAATTTTGCGAAACTTCCCGGAAGATACATCTCGAGAGACCAAAGACTCCAGAACTAAGAATCGATTTACGTCAAGACAGACTTTACGGAATAATTCAGGGTTTCCTATAAATAGTCCTATAAATAGAACTAAAGGAATGTAACTGAATGGATACGAGATGCGTTACTAGTTGCTATACGCTAATACGGTCAATATATACGGAAAAATTCGCGAAACTTCTTTCTTATCGAACGCGCATTGCGGTTCCGATGAAATCTCGTGGGAATTGCGGAAAGATGAGCGATTTATCGCGACACGCAATTGATTCCCAGCTCAGTCCCATCGGGAGTGCCGATAACGCCGATATCATCGCCGACGCGTCTCAAGTGGAACGCTGTCAATTGAACTCAAGACGCCACTTGTCTTTAGCGCGCGCGCGACGACGACGACGGCTTTATATTTCGAAGCAATTAAAACCGATTAAGACAGCTGCGGCCGGCAATTGGCCGGCCAATTACAAGACGGAATGTGACGCGTCGCGAGAAACTTTTTTCTCCCGTTGCCCCACCAAGATCGGAACGTCGCCGAACATTTCTCCTCGTCTGTCGCGCCAAACTCGAGTCCCAGCGATCTCAACGTTGACACCTGCTACGACGGCGGGCAACAACGGGTCGCCCGCCTACTATCGATCGTCTATCTTTCCTTATTCTCGACTTATTGCGATCATTAACCCACGACCTGTCGTTTAAGGTTTATTGTGCGAGAAATGCCAAAGATCACTCTCGTAAGAAGGATCGTGCTACGCCTTTCTTCGCTGTTGGGCGTCATTTTCCCTGTCAGA
Organism: Temnothorax longispinosus; assembly: GCF_030848805.1. Lineage (NCBI taxonomy): Eukaryota > Metazoa > Arthropoda > Insecta > Hymenoptera > Formicidae > Temnothorax > Temnothorax longispinosus. The sequence goes on along the minus strand of NC_092363.1, from coordinate 15,407,285 downwards.
CGATCGTAAGTGAGACGGTTGAGAATCCGCGATAAAAACTCTGGTGATAAATACGGTAAAAAGAAAGAAAGGAGAGAAAGAGATCTGTCCTCATGATAAAGCTAATTATCGCGCGATGGAATGGTTCCATGTAATCCGGTAAACGTCAGAATTTTCGTGCTTCTAAAAACGGCGACAAAACAATTTTGTATTTAAAGAAGGTTTATTGAAGTATCGAATATGGAAGAGAATGCAGAATTGAAATATATTAAAGTACTAAGCTGAAGATAAAGTCGCTCGTGCCACAAGGCCCATAAAAAAATATATATTATCTTGTGATAAATGCGAAAAATGCGAATTCAGCAAGGTATACATTTAACGCTAACAAAAGTCGAACATAATCGCCACTTGTTATGTAAGAAAATTCAGAGATCTCGCGTTGCATCACGCTTTCCGTTCTCAGAACGAATATCTCGCAAAAGGTTCAGTGGAAACTACCAGTTACCAGTTAAGAGTTAATCTTAGCAGGAGCAAGAAATACTCAATCAGTCACGTTATTCAACCACTTTTTATCACTCCTATTTATGATTTCTATATAAACTTGTTCGTGACATTTCCATTAAATTTAGCGGTTCTATTTTTAACAGATGAGCAATGTGTGATTGCCACATCGTTCAATCCATTCTCAAATAAGAAAACGCCATAATTTCATAATTAACGATCGATCGTTTGCTCAATTATTACACCGAGCTTAGTCCTACCTGATTAAATTGAACAGCGTCACAATCGCCAATCTCACCGCAAACTTTCGTCGACGGCAGGCACGTTTTCCCTCTTCGGTTTCCCACGGAAAACAAGCGAACGGTTTTCCCCGTCAGCCTACGCGTTTCTTACACCGCGAAAATCCAACTCTCGCTAGTTACTCCGCGAAGAGACGAACTTTGTTTTCGCGGGAGGGAACATCATATATTATGCAAAGCGACTCGCGTTACGCGCATTGTGCGCCGCGAGATAACCCGAGTCGTCGTCAAACAAACGTCATAGGCGTCGCTCCGCCGAAGCAAAACCGGTGTGCCCGAGACTGTGAGACACGCAAACATTCCTCAAGACGAGAACGTCGAAAATTACCGCCGCGTAATTTCGCGGCTCATCAAGGCAATCCACCTTCTTTGCGAATATATTACATTACGTTTTTTCCTTAACGACAATAACGAGTATAACGACAGACTTTTACTCAATGTAAAAAATTTAGAATAATGCTGTGATTCGTTTTAACAAAACTTACAAGGATTATATAAATAAGTACTATAACATAAGTAAATCAATAAATAATTATTAATAAATAAAAATAATAAATTAGCTCAATTTTACTAATGATAGCGTCGATACTGATTAAAGGAGCTGTCACATCTGGGTGGAAAAAATTCCAACGATTTCGCACGAAAGCACGAATTAACAAAGTGACAGATTTCACTGACGTTTCGCGAATGCTCTCACAAATATCCTATACGAGCTACGACGAGGAAAGTCACCGGGCACGCAGGAAGAGTCTCGTTATCGCCGACTCTGACTCATCGCGGTTAGAATACACTTTTTCAAATCTCTTAAAACGCATACAACCGCGAGTCTCCGCGCCAATCTCGTGGAAATCCGCTCCAATCAATGATCCCATCGATAATGCATCCAGACCCACGTAATCGCGACGCTCAATCTATTTCCGGACACGGTCGCCGACGGTTTCGCGCAGCCGACAGCCGACGGCGCGGCGCGGGCGGCGAGACCGATCCCCTCGCGGATGAGCGTCGTAAATGTAGCGCTACGACCGCGACGTCGCGCGACAAACGAGGTGAAACCGAAGGAGCGCGACGTTTAACGGGCGAGAGTCGTGGACCCAGGGACGGCTTTCACAGAGAGTAAAAAGAAAACGGATCTCTCGCAGGCTCGCACGGGGCGCGAAAGGCTTCATTCGGATTCGGAGAGTTTCGTCGGAGAATTCCGCGAGAATTTACGAGGCTGATCTCCGCTGTCGCGATCTCCGGAGTCGGCGTTTATCGGCGACGGCGTCACGTCGTCGGGGCGAACGAGCGATCGAAATAACGGCGAACGGCAAACGGCGAGATTTTGACAGAGAGCGTAGGCCTAGGCGGCCGCCATGATGGCTCGCGGCGGTTATCGAGTCTCGCGCGAAAGGGCCGGCCGGGAAGAGCGGCGCATCCGGAAGTCCGCGAGGAGCCCGGAACGCCGAGCTAGCAAAAATGTTACATACCTGGAGCTCCCTGACGGAGCCGCGGTCGTCGGAATTCCCGGCTTGCGACGCTTCGGCCTGTCCGCTGTCCCTCTCTCTCTCTCTCTCGCTCTCCCCTTTCGCACTCTCTCCCTCTGCTCTTCCTCGTCGTTCTCGGCTGCTCGGCTCTCACATCGATGACTACGCACTTTCCTCGTCACACCTCCTCGCCTCGAGTATCGGCGACTCGAGTTTACTCGTCGTACCTCCTCGGAGGGGAAACACCACCACTGCACCCGTCGCTCTCTTTAAGGTTAATCGTGATGCACGACGCGACGATGACGGGCACGACGGCGAGAACGACGACGGCGACCGAAGGCAGCCGTAACCGCTAACCGCTACGCGTTATCGCGACAGCGCGGGGCCGAGCCGAGGCAGTACGCGATTGCGGGAGACGCGCAGCTTGAAACGTCTCTCGAGACGCACGACGGCCGAACGTCGGCGATTGTTTTCATTCGACAACACCGGACACACGGAAACTCAAACTCGGAACGAGGCAAGCGGAGCTGCTGCTGCTGCTGCTGCTGCTGCTCCTTCACGGATCTGGCGGGCGGCAGGCGGCAGGCGGCAGGCAGGGCGGGGCTCCGTGCTTCGACTCTCGTGAACCCCGTACGGCCGCGAGTCGCAGCGCCGGCAACCGATGATTCCCGAGCGCCGCCGAACTCGCCCGACGCCGGCCGGCTTCGCCATTCGCTGATTCGTTACTTTTCAAACGCAACCGGCGCGCGGCCGACGACCGACTAGCCCAGTCGATAGACATTTAAATTTTAAATGGAATTAATTCCGGGAAGCGATTTTTTTTTACTGTTTCGGAGGGTCGTGGGTAGTAAAAAAAAAAATCGCTTCCCGGAATTAATTCCATTTCAGCGGCTTTTTCGGGCTCTATCGACTGGGCTAGACAGTTTCAGTCTGTTTCGCGGTCGCGTTCTTCGAGTTTCGTGTGAATTACGCGGGTGTCGAAACAAGAGAGAGACGATCGTCCGTAGAAGCCTGTTCCGCTTCGACACGGCGCGACGTGACAGACGAGAGGCCCGCGCCCGTGGACATCCGGCGTCGACAGGTGCGACAGTCCGACAGTTCGAAAGGTAAGTGCTCGATTACTGGCACTGGCGATACGTGACCGCCATATCTTTGTGATTCGCTCGAACGGCGGATATTTTGTGCGAAATTGAAACCTAGCGCTTCCTTCACGCGAGTTCGACGCAATCTTACCGTTTCTAAAATGTTTCTGTATATCGAAATTATACGCATTACGCGATAGTTTTTACGTACATTACGTACGTTTTTTTCGTGCGGTACGTGATAATGGCGTACGTTGAAAGGCGAGGAAACGTCATTAAAAAGGAGAAAATTTTACTCCAGTGAAGGGGATCTCTCGTCTCGATATACGCTGATAAAGTCGTGAATTCTCGGTATCTTGGCCGTAATAGCCAATTCCTGTAGGTATCCGCGCTTCTCTTTGTCGTACCGACGATTTCACAAATGGCTCTAAAGTTCTCCGACAGAGACCGCGATGACTGCGAAGTTGTGCATCCCGGGGATCGCCGGCGCCGGGATCGCCGAGATGCACGACATATCGATATTGCCTCGTTTAATCAAAATTCCGTTTATTGTAAAAATGTTCTCACACCGGCAGATATGCGCTTCTGATTTGACAATAGCGTAGATTAGTATCAAAGAAAAATGTTTTGAATTATGTATTTAAATATACGAATCGTATTTGCATCTGTTTACAACTTTATAAAGCATTTAAAACTTCTTTATTTACATTCGTATAATAAGAATGTAAACTTTTCTATCGCGCACAAGTCACATATTTATTTTATTTTATCTCGAGTATATAATATGCCAAGGTAAGTGATCATGTGGAAGGCGAATAGAAGGAACAATTAATCGTTATATGCCCGTTTATATAAAATTTTTTATATAAAAATATATGTATAAATTTATATAAAATATGTTCATATATGTTTTCTCTCTTTTATATAATCTCTATCCGTATATCGGATAAATAATAAGATTAATTAAAAAGATAATTTTATAAATAATTTTTGCATTGTTTTTTTTTTACAAAAAGTAGAATTGAAATTGAATTCTACAATATTCTATATACATATAATCAAACTTTGTATACGATTATTACATTTCTATATGATTAATATGGACAATTTTTTTCTCATTTCCTCAAACTTCACTTTTTATAAAAAATACAACGCGATTATTTATTCTTTTCATTACCTTTTAATTTTTATTATTTTTCCAGTATGTACGTATGTACTAACAGAAATTATACAAGAAAAAAAAACATGTATGAACATATTTTATGTCTGTATAATTATATATATTTATATAAGTTTTTATATGAAAACTTCTTTACCGAGACATCATGCTCAGTAATCTCAAATCTCAATATCCCTTTCGCATGTACATATAACCGAGTATCATAAGATTCCCAGCAATCTCAAGCTGCTTTTTCCTGAGATGGCGACATTTCTCAAACTATAACACGCGGGAGTCGCGGGGACCTGCATGGGGTCGAGCGGACGCGGACGGGTCGTCGCGTTACAATGGAATAAACCGAGAAATAGAGCCTGGGAATACAATGCGTGACGTTGTTACGTCCTCGTAGATTACATACGCGGCGACCCCGAAGCTCGTCACCACCGGTGCGAAAGACAGAGGGGCGCCGACGAGGAGGGCGGCCGGCGCGCGGGTTTCGCGGAGCCTTATCAATATTATCAGCGGACGTCGCGCGCGATATGCAGCGGGGAAGGTGCGAGAGAGAAAAAGCCGTCGAACGGGAGCACAGCGGGACGATCGGGGTGATCGCGGTGGATGATTTCAAGTGGGGATACGCAGGCGCCGTGCACGATCGGACTCCCTCTCCCCCCTGTTACGTACCAACGTCGCCGGCGTCGTCGTCGCCGTCGCCACCGCCGCCGCCGCCGCCGCCGCCGCCGCCGCCGCCGTCACCGAGAGAGAAAGAGAGAAAGAGTGAGACGTCGACCCGTCTCGCGCCTCGCGTCCTCCTCTCGCGTTTTCAGTTCTCCGACCGAACACACGACGGCGACTCGCCAAAAACCACGCGAGACTCGAATCGAACCGACGAGGGTATCGTGTCCGCGATATTGCGCGACGCCGTTATCGGGAAAACTCGAAAGGAGCCCACGAAGGGACGTCTCGAGAAAACACCTCGTGTGCGTTACGACACAGCGACCCAGGGGTGAGGGAGGCTACGAGCACGCGGCGGAGTAACGGAGCAACAGTGTTCGGCGACCTTCCTCTGGAGTGCGTCGGCCGGAGACAGTGCAGGGGGCGAACCGAGTGTCACCACCGACTGATCGAGGACCCCGAGAGGTCAGCGAGAGGGCATCGTATCTCCGCGATTCGGTCTACCGAGCCGCGAAAGGCGTGGTGAGTGCGTCGTTCGCGTGCGTTTATCTCATTGCGCGGTGATTGTACAGCTATACGAAACCACGCGAAGCACGAGACTGACAGTGAAATGTGAATCGAAGTATCAATAAGATAACGTGACGATAAAATCGGGAACGGACGAAAGGGGTAGAGTGCACGGAGAGAAACGCAACTTCGTTCCGCGGATTATGCGTTGCCTGAAAACCTTGACCGATCTCTCGAGAGCGTTCTCCGCGGTAACGATCTGATCGTCATGCTCGTTCGTCGGTGACTCGTCGGGAAGCGCGGTCAGAGGATTTTACGTGGCTCGACCTGGCTGCATGAACCGAAGGGTGTCCCGAGAGAAATCGCGACAACGGCGGTAGTCGGGCATGATCGCGGAGGATGAGGAAGAAGTACAAAAATAGCTGTCCCCGTGGTTGACCGGAGATGCACAGCTGACCAGCCACGTCGGAGAGGAAGAGAGAGAGAGAGTGAGTGAGTGAGGAAGAAAGGAAAAGAAAGAGTGAGACAAGAGGAGAGGGAGCGAGTGCCGGACGTTCGATTAGCGCTGGCGAGCGCCGCGACTCGCGTCGGGACGCGAGCAGACGAGGAATCGATCCGATCGCGGCATTCCACGTAAACTCGACTGCAAACACACCACGTGCCTTTACCGTCGTAACCGTTGGACGCCTCTCATCCTGGGCCTTTTTCCCTTCGCACGGCCGTCGACTCGTCGAGCGAAATCGAGCCGTCCCGCACGACGAAGGTTCCTCGTTCGCGAGCACGAGCAATTGAACGGCGACATCGGTGGAGAGATGTCCGAGCCATGCGCCTCTCCGAGATTACCGCATTCCGCGACCTCGGCTGCCGTGAAGCCTGACCTCGATCCCACGAGGTCGAACGAAGTTGGCGAATATTACGTAGGAGTGCCTGTGGTCAGAAACGTCAACTCCCTGAGGATCGAAGCCTCGAGGCTGTTGACCCGCATCGCGACGCCACCGCGTTGGTGTTGTTACCCGACCGTATTAGGGCGCTCGATCGCAAATTAAACGCGCGACGCGCGAAATAAATCGGCGCGCGCGTCGAACGGCAATCGGAGCGATATGAGACGTTGCCGACGAGAGAGAGGACAAGTCGCTTCGAGGACGGACGCTGCCGGCGAGCGACCAAGGCATTGTCGTAGATTCTTCTGAATCAACGACGACACCGCGAAAAATCCGCGGGAGCTGCCCGATCGCCAGCCGCGTCCTGGAAGCCGTAGACCACCGCCGGTCGATCCGTATCCTCGCTATAAATAGGTGTTTCCTCACGCCACCTGAGAGAGACACACGCACATCGGAAGTGACAACGCGTGCACGTGCTGGCATACGTATGCCGGTCGTTCGACAAGGTGGGACCGACCTTTCCCGCGTCCTTGGCTCGACGGCAGGAGGAATCGTCGCGACGCCCCGCGCCGACGATCTTAGACGTATATCTAGATAGACGAGAACTCCGGGTCCAAACGAACATCGGCGAGTAGGAGACACATCGAAGTCATTCGCGTGCGAACGCGCAGAAACGCAGCCGCGGTCTCTGACAATCCATACGGGATATCGAGAGATACCGCGAGAGAACGAGCGAGACCAAAAACAACGACTGCATCCCTCGGTATTCCTGTAGCGCGCGAATAGAAGCACCTGGACGACGACTCTCTCTCTCTCTCTCTCTCTCCTCTTCGCTTAGCCCTGCGTCGCCCTTTCGTATCTACCAAGAAGCAGACGGAGGAAGGAAGTAAACGGATGTACCGCTGATCCGCGTGTTGATCCGACCGTAGCAACGAATCTTTCCTTTTCCTCGCGAGTTAAGTCGCGTTACGTTACTCTATCTTATACGGCTGATCACTATGCTCAACTCGTGCTGTGCTTTTTTCTACCGTACTCGTGCATTATACGCGAGTGTTTTCCTAGTGCTTTAGTGTTTACTGCGCGATTTATTAATTAAAAGAGATCGGGCCCGGTGCGCCCATCGCACGGTCGAACGCGGAAGTCTCGGCTGCCCAGGTACCTGGGAATCCTGTTCCTGAGATGCCTGTTAGACGAGGTCACGTGGCGCCCAGAACTACTATCATCGAAACCATCATCAGGAAGTTTGATACGCACGGTGAGTTAGTCGAGAGGAATAGAAATAACGAGGGCGAGAATAATCGACGGAAGAATTAATCGTTATGTTTTTGAAGATAAAATGGCTGCGTAAATAATCGTATTTGCGATAATTGCGTTTCACGTGGCCAACTAATTTGCGGGTGAATAAAACTATAATTCTACTGCGGCGCAAGGTAATCCGCGAATTGTTTTATGCGACAATATCGATGTCATTGCGTAGTATCATGTTAATTAGATAAATTATGATAATGACATTTCTGTTTGCATGCCGATTAATTCAGCAGTTTTACTGACTGCGCTACGTGGTGATGGTTAACCTGACAAAGCAGCTGAAGTTATTAATGAACTACTAGGTAACTAGAGTGAACAGAAAATATGTTTTATTTGATTATTATTCATAATACATCGACGTTTTATTGTCGTGCCGCGTTAATATTCAAGATCGTACTGCAATATCTAAGCTAGGAATTAATATGAATATATATTTTATATTAATTCGAAAAAATTCGGTATATTCTTGTATAGGTCAACAAGTGACGCGATCATTTACGTGTACACGCTCGGTTTGCTCCGTTTCGTTATCCGCGATCGGTTTACTTCGAAGGTCAAGACTAAAAATATATGCTCACTCATCTCCTCTGAGAGACATGGAAAACGTAATCGACGTACTAGGGAATATTGAGGCTGCGATATGCGGAACGTGCAGGCATTGAGCCCGAGGTTCATTTTCAATATTATGTAAAACATCCATTCCGACTGTGGTGCAGAGTGGGTATGGAAGGGTTCGGTTAAATGGAGGAAAGGGGTAGCTCTATGTCACAATATGGGACAATGCATGTCACTGGCAATATCACTCCAGAAATGCTTCGAGTCCTTGCGAGAGGAGAAACGGGGCGCGGAGAAAGCTCGAATTGATTGCGAAAAGGAAGAGAGATAGAGAGGAGAAGGGAACACTGACGATTTCTTTTGCATTGTCGCGATTTACTGACAAGAATTCTCCTTGACGGGATTGCTTGTTTAGATAAGAATTTTGTGCATCTTACTACGCTATAAAGGAGCATACTTTGTATCATAAAGTGAAAGGTATATTTCATGTTTACTGATAGCAAGAAGAAAGAAATACGAGTGGCTATTTTTATTTATGTAAAAATTATAAACAAAATTGATTTATACTACAGCTATAGAAAGATTTTTAAGTATGTTAGCGGTATATGATATCAGTATTTTATAATTTATGTGAATAATTATATTTACTCATATAATATCTACTTATAGAATACTACATTGTAGTTCAAGGTTAACTGATTGAATTAGGTGGTAAGAAAATTATTTCATATTTATGGTACGATATTATCGTATGACTGACGAAAACGCGATACATGGCACAATGAAATTCATTGCCACAACAAAATGCTAATATATGCATTCGCGCGTTGATATCGAATTCTTTTGAATTTGCAAAGAAATTTGCGTTCCCAGTTAATATGGAATATTGCAAATATACGCCAAAGGAAGCAACTTAAAAAAAATTGTTTTTACGTGTTTTAATACTTTTAAATATTACACGTTTTGTTTTAATATTACATTTTTTAACCAATATGTCTTGATTATACTACTGCGAGATGTACAAGCAGCAGTTTAAATACGATTCTGCAGATTATATTCTCTTACTAGCTCTCTCTCTCTCTCACTCTCTCTTTTTCCTCGGGGACCAACTGGAATTAAATCCTTCAGAAACACTGCAGAATTCTTTGAATAGAGGATTATAGTTTACACCGAAGGCTGTGTACTGCTTTTACTTCTATCTCTGTATTTCTTATTTTTTGTCCACATAATTCATTCTCTGAGAAAAATAGAGAAATAAATATATCAAATTATAGAAATACGTAAATTTAGATAATATGTATTTTAAAGAAGCAATCTTTAAGAAAATTCCTTATTACTTATTTTTTTAATACACAAATGATCCTGTAATGAATCGTGTTTATTAACATGGGGAAAATTCCACAAAATTAAATACTGCAAATACTACACTGACCACAATATAGTTAAAAGGATAGTAATGTAATTGGATAACCTCATAATGCAAGTATTTCCGTTTATTTCCGCGACAAGATTTTTCTGTTACGGCCAAAAATTGCAAATCCATTCGTGAAATTGCTCTCACCACAGATTGGAGAAAAATTCTCGGTGCAGTGCTTAATTTAATAAACGACGCCTGTAATAAGTAACGTCGCGGCAATTAAGGCGAATGAAATTAGTCTCTAGTTTAATCGTTAAATGAATGACCGTAATTCAATAAGATTATGTTTAACGGAGGTGTCAAGTTTACTGGCACACGATAGAAAAGTCAGGCTCGTAATGTGATTGGATAACGATTCCACGTATTAGATTTCTATCGGTTCAACAACTTTTGCAAGGATTGCGACGGCCGATTTCTTCGCGGCAAGACTATAACTTTATCCTCAATGCTCACAATCTTTTTCTAATACAACATATTAAGCTTTTTTCACACTACACTACAAATTATATTTTTATCTTATTGCAAATCGAGAGTTAGACGTGATACGATTAATTATCGCAATAATTCAGTCGAAACGTTAGCTGGCAAATTTTTGCTAAGAAAAGATCGGTTTCCATATGCTTTCGCGTGCAAAATATTACGGAAATGGGTTTGAGAAATTGACGTTTATCGTGGCAGTATGTCTCGTACAATTCTTCGATCTCTTATATTCTTCAGAAAGCACTTTGTGTCAACGCGCCGATAACATCCGATGAGTCTTCAAGCTCATTCATTTTTCAGCCTTTTCCATGCGATTCGCCGACATTCATGGGAAAAGTTCGTGCGACGAAATCACGCTTGACAAGTTCACCTGCGGTAAGCGCGAGGAAGGGTGCGTGGTAATAGGCATTAACGCGATAACTTCTCTCCAGGGGGAAGACCTTCGTGCGCCAATTTATGTAATAAAAAATATGTATGTGTGCCAGTCAAGCCGTGGCTTCTAATCTGACGTCTCCTCTACAGCAACGAATGTCCGTCCCCGGCGCGTTTACCCTTTTCTTTTTCTTTTCTACCTCTCTCGCCGCGTACCACCGCCACGACCTAACGACCCTTACGACAGATCGCTCCACGTGTACTCGATATTCTTCACCTGTCCTCTTGAACGGTAATCGAATACGACGTCGCCGAACCGATCCATCTCCCGCCGCGATGGGTCATATCGTAATGCTACATCGCAAAAAATTGAACAATATGAAGGATACATAGGAAAATCAACGTGAACTTTTGCCAGTCGTTGACAGATTCTTTTTCCCTCGCAATCTAATCGGTTGATCTTCAAAACGGATCCAACTTGGATCTGTGCTGCCTTTCATCTTACATTCCGTACCGAAATGTATATTTGACACCTTTTTCTTACAATAATAGGATTTTCTACGAACTCCTGTATTTTGTGAAAGTTGAAGATGGAACTGTATCTCTGTAACCTTTATATGTTAAAAAAGGCATCACACTTCACTGTAAATATCTCGACATTGATATAAAAGTCTAACCTGTTTTATTACTGCTAACTATGCGCTATCTTTCATATACAAGGAACGATTAAAATCGAGAAAAACAAGCTAGATGATTATTAAGCGTTTTTAAAATATATAATATTGTTAACATTTATTATTAACAAAATACAAGATATAATGTTTATCGATGCCGTACTTCACGTTCGCGATATTAAATGATATTAAATTGCGATTTTCTCAGGAACCATCTAAATTATAAAATCGATAAAATATTACTTGCAAATGGCAATTAAATTACGGTATCATAGAATGTCGTGTCTATCGCTCGGTGGATACCGATCGCGTTCGAATGCTATGCGTGTCAAGGACACGCTAGGTTCGTTCCGGCAAATATCCCGGAACGCATGCAGGACAAACGGAAGAGAATAGAAAACGAAACCGATAACGTGTGATACCGGGAACCTGGCACGAGTTTCTCTTTTCGTGTACGAAGCTATTAAAAGTCGACAATTGTGACTGCGGCGCTTAGAGTTCTCTTTCCGTTTTGCCGATAGTGAGCTTCACCGCTATTCTTTATCACGAAGCCACTTAATCTCGCGGAACAATAAATGGCAATCTGTCATTCTGATTCGTCGACAGAGGCAATAGACACGCTGTCACTCACGAGAATTGCGTTCACGTGTTCATGGTCAATTCGAGCGGTACGTGATTTATTTCAATGCTGTGCGTTGTGCGAATACATTAAGACATATATGTATATTAGCGAAAGTTTATCAAGAATTATATTATATTTGTTAAGTGCTTTAACGAATTTGAATTGATAATAACTTATCTTTCCTTAGATTATAATGTTATAAACGTAAACGAAAATGAGATTTTACAGTTGGTTGCTCAAAGGACAGAATAATTGACTTTAAGTGAGATTCTTTATTTAGACACTTGAAAGTCCTCTGATATTTACACGAGTGTGAATGCTTGAAAAATTATCGTTACGACAGATCAATCAGTCATTTACGCTTCATCGTTTTAAATCCCTTTAAACTCTTCACTTTCGCCTCTCACGACACTTTTACACATCAGATGATTACGCTGCACAACGTACAACTCGAAAATTTCTATTAGTTTTGATATTTATTTGACATGATCGGAAACTTCGAGGACATTTATCCACTTCTTCGCGTAATATGAAAATTGTGACAAATCTGTCGCAATTTGTCGTGTAACACATAAATGATTGCTGACATCTAAATGATAAAAAAGTATATAAAATTAGTGTGCCTAAAATTATGTAACGTATACTGTATATAGCGTTAATATTTTCGGCAATTTATATTTAGAGCATTTCTTACGTAATGCATATGTAATCGCTCATTTTTCTGTACTACTTGTTTTTCGTTACTACTTGCTGTTACACAATGGGCATTTGTCTATTTTTTATCTTCGACGACTACAAACAGATTATTGTAACCACGTGTCGCAAAAGACAGCGGGCTGATTCATCAGAATGAGTGGATCAGGGTCGATTAGAAATCGCGAGACCTCGACAGTCTGACGACTGACCCACTTTTGCATTATGTATCTTAAAAATCACCACGTGCAAGAAGACAACAGCTACGTCACTAAACATACGGAGAGATAGATTTCTACTAGTGACAATGACTTCGGCGAGTTGGCGGAAATCACGATGAATCGTCGGTGAATTCACACGATCTCGTTCACGTCCGTCGCTCGCGTGACGCGACCTACGTACACGATGCATGCGCACGCGTTCACACCCGCGGGTGTAAATTTGTTCACAAAATTTTGGACATCCGCCAGGATGGATATTTAAAATTCTCCACGGTCCTCAAGCATCCGCCAGATTCTTTTTTCTGCAGATAGCGGTGGTTCGCGACGACAAACCTTCCGTGAGTTATATTCCGACGACTATATTTGTGAGTTAAAAACTGATAGGATATATTCTAACAAGAGTCCACTAGCAATTGTTTGCTAAGAAATTCCACATCATTCTTCATTTAGTTCTCTATGTTAAAAAAATTTGTTTATTCGTTAATTTGTTCATATTTAATTTGTTCTCAATCTAACGATCTAACTTGACATTAATAAATATCGGCATTAATAATCATGTACTAAATCAAAAAGTACACCGATTCACGATTTCGGAATCAAGGTTGGCAAAAAATAGTTAAATGATCAAACAGCCAATGATCGTCAAACATACGTGGACCGCAAGTTGACGTCGCGGCGCCAAACGTCGCATTTTTATCGAAAGTATCTTCCAGCGAGAAAAATAAAAGTTATCATCTTACGGGCTGTAAATTGCAAAAATATTATGTCATCATGTGGACCTATTTTTAATCTTGGTTAAAGTACTTGTGGGATTATTTCGTCCACGTGACAATCATACGTTCGTCGCTTCTCGACGACAGACTTTGAACAACAGATAAATCGCCGTCGGAATGGTCCGCATATATTTTCGCAAGTGAGACCTTCTCTGTACTCTAGCAAAATAAGTTCACGTGGACTCATAGACGGCACGCGCGTATTAAAGAATAAAGTTCAGTCAAACACGTCAATTTCCTAGTCTTCAAATACACGTCCGCACGTCAAATCGTTTACTCTGAGTTTGAGAAAAATTCGGAGCGTAGCGAAGGATATTTCTGCATTAAAAATAAACTTGAAGGAAAGTGAGAACTTTCAGATTTGTTAAGTGTTAAAAAGATGTTTCACTAAGATAGTATCCGAAATATTTGCTTTGCATTGCAAAATATGCTCTTTGTGATCCGTACTATTATCATCGTCTTATGGCATAATTAACTGATGTTTAATTTGGCACTTGATATGCTCGAGATTTTGTCCCAAAATTTTTGTCGTGTCCTCAAGTGTCACGCGCAAGGAGTCAAGCAAAAATATGTCTTGCAGACGGCGCAGCAAATAGATCGTTGGACCTGTGCTGATAATTTTTATTTCTCTTATGCACCGTCTCGCTGCCACCAGATGGATCAGTAGTTTATTTTACTCGATCGTACGAAAGGCTTGGAAGAGATCATTAATTTCGGTATGTTTCCCTTTGCCAGCAGGTTCCAACAGCTTTGAAGATTGCGTTAGTGCAGGACGAATGCGCCTGCAGCGTCCAGCAGCGTAGCAATAATTACATTTCACGCAATTTCCTTTGTAAAAGTTAAAAATCGCGATGTTTATTCTTTAATGCATATTATTATTTATCTTGAAAGATCGTCATTTGAGACATATCGTTATACATCAAGTATTTCATCAAAATTGAAAAAATTATTATTCGTCGCTGATGCCGATAAAACTTTATACGTACTTATGTGAAAGGAATGTCGAATATATGAAATTTTTATTTACAATGGAATTTTGGAAACGACATCCATATTTCATTCGTACATCTCAGAAATACGTGCAAAGATTTCCGATTTATCTCGTAAATCAGTTTGCGTACGCTGCTGCACTTACCAGAAACGCTGCGATTCGTCTTCACGAGCAGCTTTAATGTCATCGAATCATCTTTGACGAATTCTAATTATTGCACTCTTCTCGATTCGCTCGCAATTTCGAATTCGCATGTAATATTCAAGATTGCACGGTCAGGTTTATTATTTCACACCATGATTTCCTTCGACTCACTTTGTACGAGCCCAGACCTTGGATTGCACTTCGGCAATCGCTAATAAAAATTATCGTTTCACGCGAGACGCGAGACGCATCTGCGTTTTTATCAGAAACGCCAAACGGCCTGCCGGCTTATTTTCCTTCGACGAAAGTCGGCGATTTAATATCGAGTTATCGTTATGTCTCGATGGTATTCGCGATTCTCCGCGGGATCAAAATAAACCGGTTTCCACGTAAAACGAAATCACACATTCGATACAAATCTTGAATCGATTTCATGCACATGCCTGTGAAATATTGACGATAAAGGCGCCAATTTTCGGCGTTAAAATACGGTGATTGACGCACCACCGTTGTTTACAACGAAATCGTTACAATTTTACTGGGCAGAAACGAAAGTATAAACATACACAGCATTGATACCTATTCCCTTCGTTAGGCTTCACGATAATTTTATATTTCTTGCCTAATGACGTAAACGCCCAAAATATTCCAATGCCTGAGTTACATCTCGCGGATCTTAAAGTTGTCGTTCTTTCGCAGAACTTCTATTTTCTTCTGTACCACGAGCATATAACGCAAAATGCGTTCTTGGCACCGTATGCGAACTGCATTCTTCGTCGATGTCCCTCGTTGAACAAAACAATTTGACACAACGATGAGTAATGTCGTGTAAGAAAAATGAATGGCAAACAATTGAAAGCATCCATCGACCTTTTGTTCGATTTTTTAAACTTTACGATTGTAGCTTTAGAAATACTTATTTTCATAGTTTTAATTGTACTTTATCAGTAGAACTAACAATATCTTTCTAGTTAATTCAAATTTTTTAAATTTGAACTTGAATTAGAGCTTGAATTTAAGCAAAAAATAAATAAAATTATTTTATCATATTTGTTATAGTTGCTCTAAACTGCTCTTAATTTGTTAGAATCTTCTTTAATCGCTAATTACATAAAAGAACAATCAACTTTAAGTTATCTAAAGAATCCATTACTAAAAATTTAATGCGATGAAAGATATATATAATGCATAAGTCGTTCCTGATTAAGTTAGCGATTCAAAGAGACAAGGACTCGAGCGGTCAGTATGTCGAAAGAGTGCCGTCTATGAAGCAGCTCTTGCATCTAAGTGACATCCTTGGCAAAGGGCCACAATAGCCCTGTCGTCGATGCGAAGTCGGCGAATTCTATTTCTAATCTACAGCCGATAAACTTGCCACGATGGACCACATAAAAAGATGTCTTACGCCTAGGTGGTCCCCGTTTATGTTACTACTTTTGTATTTCTTCATCGCTCGTTTTTGGTCTGGAATTTCTCTTCAAAATCGAGTCATTCAAAGACGATTCTCGCAAGAATGTTCACGGGGTTATCGCGAGGGTTTCACTACGCCGTGGATTTTCCTCGCAATCCCTTTATAGGCGAGAAACCCCGGTAAAAATCGAAGGAAAGATATTGTTATTTCAGTTGGAGATAGAATTGCAGTTGCGTGCTCGGAAAAACTAAACGGAGGAACGATACACTATAAGTGTATCGCATTAATGATAACGTGAAGCTCCGATTACATTTGTAATAGCGAGAACGTAATTTATTCTCGCAAAGTGCTCTTCTAGTTATATCCACGCCTATTTGAAAGTGGCTGTCTGTATACCCGGTATTATACGTGTCGAAATATATATGCGCGAATGATAATGAGAAAGACACGATATACTCAACGAAATAAAGCGGATTGCTACATTCAGATTTTTTTGGAACAAGCCTTGTTAAACTTTACTATATTATCTTGTTTTTTAACATTTTTTTCGCTAACTTAATTCGCGAATGTAAATTATAAAACTAAAAGAAAGAAGTATAACGATAGGAGTTATATAATAGGAATTATTTTTATTTGTTTTCATCACAAAGGCATAAAAAATGAAAACTATAGTAGTACAATAAGATAATATCTTAAAACTTAAAAGTTCAGATATCTTTTTTGATAAAATGCCAATTTATGGTCACCTGTGCATGCAGTTTCGCGTTATGTAGGTAAAAAAATACTAGTGATCAATCTCGCTTACATGACAGCGAACAATGGTTCTCCGTTAGTTGCGGATGAAGCACGGGAAATAGTATTAATCACGATTAAAATGCTGCTCGTGTCTCTTGAAATCATGTTCCTGAGCAACGTTTCTCTCGGTAGTCATAAACTTTTTATCCAAATTATTCGGCGGGGACTATTCAGCCGCACCTGGCACTCTTGTTACTGATCGAGAAAATGAGAAATAGTACTGTTATAAAATTATTCAACATAAAATTAGGAGATATATTATACAGTGTCGGCGATCATGCATGTTTGCGTAAAATTGAATATGACACAATACGTAGAGGATATCGTGACAATATTAAAAATCAATAGACGTTAACTATTAAGAGGTGTTAATAATGTATGATTCTCAAGGAATTTCTTGAGTAGCATGAAATCAAAACTACACGTCGAGTAGCATTTTGATGTAACGTAATACCGTGTCGTATCTCTCAAGCATCGACTATAAGAGAGCCTAGTCACGCAACATTCAAAATGATCGCATTCCAAACGCGCCTTTGTAATATTAATTAACCTTATCGTGCGCTATACTGCGATCGTTTGATCGTTTCTATGGAAGAACCAGACAATCGACGTGAAAGAGAAACGCGACAGCGTGTAATAATTAATCCGTTTGGATATCTTTAATCGCAAACGACCTAGCGAAAACTGCAGCCTTGCAATCGATAAATCGCGCGTCTGTCGTTAGAAAGTATATCATATTTCTACTTGATTATTAATACTTGATAAGATATTCTATTAAGTTCGCCTTTCCACGTGATGAAAATTGCAAGATAAAAGATAAACGAGAGATTCATATAACGAATTTTAATTCTATATTACACGTGCGATCCTCTCTAGAGTTATTTCATTATTATGAACATATTTTATTAAATGCTATTTCCCCTTGCGATGTACCATGCCTTTTTGGATAATGGAAAATATTACTGTAATGGTACTGTTCTAATGTCGTGACGATATAATGAAGCTTACTTAATTAGGATTAAAAATTTAACTGCTTTCGCAGTAATTAATTACTTGGTGTTAACAGCCGCATATCTCCCATGTATATTCGACATTGTTGAAGTAAAAAAAAGTCGTAAAAGTGTAGAGTTTGACTTTTTGGCTAATTCAATAAGACATAATCCGTAGCCGCAAACCGCAATACTGCGAAGGAAGTCAGTCACGCTGTCACGCAACGCGCAAAGTGACCGTTATTCCCAAGCACAAAGCATCGTTGATTAACCTTATGCTGCTCACACCACGTGCGCGTTCCGTTGTATTTTCAATTTCAACTTCATTAAACCCGATTGTCCTTCCCAGAATGCTCAGGTACGTAACGCGGTGGAATACGAGGGCACACCGGTCGCGGTTGGCGCGGCGACGCCTGTGGCATGCAAAGCAGTTCGACGCTCGGCACGACTGACATTTCTGCCGGATTCTGGTGCGCCGTAACGCTCAGAACTTGAGATGCACTTGAAAGTGGTCGCGTGTATTAATATCCCGATATCGCGCCCTAAGCTCGCCGAGATATTCCGAAATATCCGTAAACGCGGTTACATCAATCCGCGAAACAATGCCTGTAAATTAATTCACGAAAAAGATACGCGTTTGCGATACTTGCGGATGATTCCGCGGAACACGCAAGAAATTTCCGCGTGATACAAAAATATGTTTGTCTCGTTAAAAATAGAATTCGCTGAAAGAATTTTGCATCGGGCTTGTGTGTACCTGTGAGTCATTATTTCTCGCGTTCGTAGCTCGACCGTCCTGAAAGCGCCTTTCTATCTAGGACGTTACCATTCATTCTCGTCTCGTTTTAATTAATCTTTCTATTCCCATCCCTTTCAATTAAGACTTATAAGAATTTCTTTTCGTTAGCCAGCTTCACATTAGGAAAGAAATTGATAAAGAAAAATATATATAATTTTTCAACATGCAAGAAAGAAATTTAGAGTCTGAAAGACTTATACTTTAAGATCACAATCTTTCTTTATTCGAACTTTATCTATCCGTAATCTACGCGATTTCTCGCATTATTGACCAACGAAGCCCGAGAGTCTTGAAAGCGTTTCTACATGGATCGTCATTTACAAAGCTTCGTATAACTGCTTGAATGAGTCACATGCATTCGATATAAATTCTCAGAATGACTGCGACGTCGGCGTCAGCCTCGGCGTCGGCGTCGGCGTCGGTTGCGGCTGCGATGTCGCCAGTTGACGTACAGCACTCCGGTTTGTCAACAGGAAATAAAATCGATCGTTCCACCCTCCGAGGAAGGGTTGAAAGATGCGACGGTCTTTAACCACCCTCGGATGGTGTTGAACATCAGGTCAACGTCAACGGTTTGCGTCTTTTTCGACGAAACACGTAGCAGAGTAGGCGACCCGCGCCGTCTCGAAAAGCCGACGCCTTACGGCCCACAGTTGCGCGGTAGACGGCCTTAATGGCTGCGGCACGAGAATATTTTATGGTGTGCACTTTAAGACTGTCGCCGGATTTAGGACGAAGGTCATCGCGCGGACGCTCTTTGAGCGGATCCGGCGATTTCGCCATCCGCACCGTCCGTTGCCATGACGATCGATCTCCGTCGATCGTGAATCTTCGACAAGTGTCTAGATTCTATCGCTGAATTTATATTGTGTTATGATGCGAGCAGCGAGAAATAACGCGTAAATTTTTCGTACGATAGATTTATTATTCACGTTCAATAGAACGGACTCCAAATAAGAGAAGTTATTTGTCAGGAAGATGCGAAGTAGCGAAATACGTTTCTCATAATAGTTGGTTGCATATAACTGTAGCAGCTATATACATATGTATAGGCAGAATAGTCATTTGCGTTAATTTGCACCGAGCGCGAGCGATAAATATAAATGCCAGGGCGCTCCCGGATTATTGTTAACGAGAGAAGCGTCCATCTTGTATAGACTTACGGCGAATGTGTTAAATTTAGATACCCCGAGAATACACTACGTATTTTAATGAGCTATTGAAGTCTCGGTAGATTTAACGAAGCTACGTGACCATCACTATTATTAGGAATGAAATACTTCATATCTAATTTCACTTACAAGTCAAATCAAAAGAGTCCACTTCGAGTCCATCATTGTCTGTCGAGAATGATGAAGCGTACTTTGCAGAAGGACCGTTTGTTTAACGGTATCTCTGACATCTGTTGCAGATCGAAGCTTTTTAGTGGCGAACGCGCAGCAGGGACTATGCCACATTATCTATTGCTCGGACGGTTTCTGCCGGCTGACGGGCTTCTCAAGGGCCGAAGTGATGCAGCGACCGGCGGTCTGCGACTTCCTCCATGGACCAATGACATCACCGCACGCGGTTGCGGCCCTGCGAGATGCCCTTGCCGCTGGCGTCGAAAAGCACTTCGAGATCCTTTACTACAGGAAGGACGGTGAGTATTATCTTGCTCGCTAATAGATTTTTTGTCCGATAACAGTTCATCGTTACGCGCCAAATAACGACGGACATCTCATAGCTACAGTAATATGAAATCTTAAATATTATGTAAAGCAACAACAGCGTGGTTCAAAGCAAAAGCGTAGCGCAACTAAAACAGAGTAAAGTCAATATATGCGTAAAGTTTTACGATGTATTGTGTGAAAAAAATAAAATAAGCAATATAATCTATTATGTAACATAAAATTGCCTACAATTTAGACACGTGTCATACGTACGATACGAGGTCAAAATGATATTGTCCTTGTACGTGTCTACACGTATGTAGAAAAAGACGGACGAGAAGTGAGCGTCATTCCAAACTAAAACTTAGTTCTACAGAAAAAATAAATCGTTTCTGTGAAACGAAACTATGAATATTCTCAATTTGTTGTCGTTTTAAGAAAACTTTTAACAACGCAGGAAACATTTTTCCCGTCTACCGAATAACATCGCGAGAACATCTTGCCATTTCCGTCGTAACAGCCGAGATAAACATCTGCACGAAGTGTCGCGCTAACTTTACGGTTATTGCTGGCGGAAATAAATCAATATAACGCGTTGTCGCACCTAAAGATTTATCGGTCGCTATAGCAAGAAAGTCGCAAACCTAGTACGCATCTTTCATCCCGCCATCTTCCGTCCTGAATCCTTCTTCTAAAATAGATATTAGAGATTTATACAGAGATAAAGATAAAATTGAATTAAGCGCAAATCGCAAGTTTGATAAAACAATATATTTCTTTATTTCTAGATTGATATAAGTCTTTATGCGAGTCTCCCAAAATGCTGCAGTTCTTAATTTTATATCAATTGTTCAGTTACATCAAATCGAAGTATTCGTGTGATTTGTTCCTTCGCAGTAAATTAGCGACCAAGTTTTTTGAGATGCAAGATCAATGTAACAAGAGTCCCTATTTGGAGCAAGAAGATTGAATTTGTTCGCTGACCAGTGGTTACTTCTCGAACTCGATTTTGCCGTAGTGTCTGACCTTAGCCGCGGTGAAATCAATAGTCACCACTGTATAATTTATCATAGTCATAGTGCAGAACCTCCCACCTGGGTGGCTTCATGTAGGTTTAATAGTTAGTTTAACTCTCCCCGGGGTTTGAATAACGCTTTCTTTTATAAAAAAATAAATCTATACTTTAGCCTATAAATCCAACTTACAAACAATACCGACAGCTTTTCATCATAAAAAATATAAACGGATATGCGACGATTAGTAAAGATAACCATTATAATTATACATAGATAATACAATTACGTATATATGTAATTGTCAACAATTAGCTAACGAAGCACGTAATCGCTGCTGTTAATCAAGTTAATAGCTGCTACGGCAGCGCAACTTGCACAAATACATTCTCATTCTGTTTTCATCTCCTTTCGTGCTCCTCAGAATCGTGCTGATGCTGTAACTGTGTAACAGAATAAAAAAAAGCTCATCTACTTTTCCCCGCTTCTCTCATGCATAAGATAGACGGGCGCTCTGCTCCATTGCGAAACGCGTCAATTAAGGAACTTAATTAAACCTTGCTACGCAAAAGCGAATCAATGGAGCGAAAAGCGCGAGGAGCTACTACTAAGAAAACCTGCGGCCACTTTTCGTGGTAAAACACCGCGAATGTTAGCATAGCAGATTCATGGATAGTGCGCCACAGTGATTCTACCCTTTGTTGAAATAACAAACTCACGCTCTTTTCGGAACGCCGCGCATCACGTAATGTTGACGGCCGAAGGAAAGCACACTCGATAGTCTCTTAAGAGCCACTACAAAGGTGAACTGAAGCATACATCATCCATATAGACAATTTTCCACGGATAATTCGATGTCATTGAACCATTTCGATTAACATTATTCAATGTTTTTTTATTACTTACATTGCTTTCTATATTACGTTATAAATAACACGAATGCTCGTCTTTCCATTATTTTTTTCTTCTCAAGACTCTTTTACGATTAAATAAAGTCAACTGCATAGTGGATTGATTGTCGTTGAATTGCTATTGCAATTGTTGCATCGACCGTTTCGCATTGGCTTGCCGAGAGAATCGATTTATGAAACATAGAAAACGCGTGTCTTCGTGAGAATTAACGCAACGGGAGCTTTCTAACGCGCGGCCTTGCACGAGGCTCTACCTATGTTGGTACAGTTACAAGCATGGAAAATTAATCAATGGACTGCCAAGTTTTGAACTACGATTGCCACGTGCATTTGATACAGCTGCAATTTGCTAATTACGCGAAACTTTCAACAATCGAAATATAGCGTTGACAATGACGAAATACAAGGCTTTGAAGAATAAATCGGTGGTAATTTTAGAAGAAAAGTAATTTAAAGAAATATAACAAAGAAATATAACAAATTAAAATATTAACAAGTTTCATACGCTGGACGCTTGACATAAAACTTTATTATTCTAAATAAGAATTATAAATTCATGAAGGCATTGCCATAATATCGTGACAACACTCTATTTTTTCCAACAATAATAAAAAACGAAATGTAAAATAATGACATAGTACGCCAACAGATAAATTGTCATTGTAACAAATCTGTGACGAAAATATAATTGGTAGTTGTCGGCCGACTTGCTTTTACGTGAATAACGTTACAAGCTCTCAGGGGAAAAAATTATAATCTAAATTGAAAGGACGATTAATGGACTCGGGCTGTGAAAATTGCAGATAGATAAGAGTGACCGTGTATCAATTATCCTGTCACAGATATGATAACGCTCGTTCATTAACGCTAACCCTTTCGCGTTTAATGGAGCGAACTTGTCGGGAATGAAGAGACACTCCCGACAAATCGATTTTACTTTAGCAAGAGAACTTACTGATAGACAAGTATCGATTATAGAATTGGCTTATACAATGAATACTATCAGTTTAATGTATTATATACGTTTTTTAAAATCATTCTCGTGTATCACTTATAATACGAAACTATCTCAGTATCTCGAAATTTTTCTTAAGAAAGAATTGACTACAAATTAACTGAAGATTTTGTTACACGTTGTCCCATTTGTTCGAACTATATATACAAAAACAGAAAGACAGATTTAAACACATTTAAATATAATTGGAATCGATTTTCACGCACATCGAAAGCTCGATATTACATTCTTACGGTTTAATTAAGCGTTTTAATTACATGAAATCTACCCGTCGATTTCTCTCCGTTCTCTTTCTCTCCTCTTCTGCGATGGCCATTTCGCGAACGCCTCCTTCAGAAAAGCTCTCCCACGTAGTTACGCAACGCGGTCGCGAGGACAGTGTTTTGAGACGTCCAAGAATAGCCCCGTGCTCGTATTCCAACCCCTTCTCTCGTTTCTAAAGCACCTGCCCTCTCCTACCCCTTTTCGTGTAACCGTTCTTCTCTTTCTCTCTCTCTTTCTCTCTCACACATGCACGACATCGTTTAGTCAATGACATCACGGAACGGCACACGAACTCACCCCTTCCACGTGTATTTGGACCACCGGTGGCGTCTACCACGTGTGACGTCATGACACCCACCGCTCCCATCTGTCCTCCTCTCCTCCCACTCTACGCCATCAGCAGCGGCGATGGCTGCAAGCTCGGTACGGGCCACAAAGCTCTCTGTGGCGTCACAGGACAACGACCCGGCGACTGGCGTTCGCGCCATGGCCGGTCGATCGGCTCTGGTCGGACCGAGGCCGCAAACTCACGGCTCGATTTCGAAAGCTCCGCCGTAAGCTCGCCGGGGAAAACGGCCGGCAAGCACGGCAATCCCTGAGATGCGAGCTTGCAGTCTCCGCGGTGGCAGCGAGCCGAGCTTTTGCGTGTGCGTTTGATCGCGAGAGAAGGGGATCTTCGCCGTGGCGCGGTTGGCAAAAACGAGCTTTTGGCGCGATAGCAATCCTGTTGATCGAGCTTGCAGCTTTCGGTGCGTCGAGAGAAAAATTCGCGCAGTTTTGTTTGCGTAAAATGGTGGATTTGATGCTAGCGACAAAGCGATAATCGAACGCTGCACCGAACGGTGTACAGAATGAAGTTGCGATGACCGAGTTTTATAGTTATAAATGTTAGTTATACTAAAAAAGCAGAATCCATTAGGTTACGTAAGATGCAAATTACAATGGTGAAGAATGACCTAGTTGTCATTGTGGTGCAAGTATATAAGTAATGAATTTTCACAACTTTTCCTTCAACTAATATAACTTGCAGTTTTCAGAAAATGTTAAGAAAACAGTGCCCAAACACGGTAACTTTAACGTCCTCAATTGTCCTTCATAAGTCATAAAAAGCGATATTATAAAGTTTTATTAAAAAATTAATTTAGTCTGCAACGTAAAATTGAAAATCGAATTATTGCACATAGCGACAATGATATCAGTTACCTAAAATAAGAACAGTGTGAGATTTTATTTATATTGCATTGTACAGTTTTAGTTCTTCACGAAATTTTGCAGACGGTTGAGTAGAGAATTATATTTTTCGCGCTCTAAATTTTATCATCATTTCGAAGAACCACATTTTACCAAAAGGCGTCGATGTTATTGATCATGTGAGTATGCAATTTCGCGGGTGTTGCCGTTATCTGTCTTGTTTGATGAATAAACTCCGTTTCACGAACAATTTCCGATATTAGCATCATCGTTGAATAAAATTCGTGCGTCATGTACTGTATAGCCGATCTGTGACGCAAACTGTAAAATTTTAACCTCTGTCTTTTTGTAACTATCGCTGCACTATTGTTGTCTGAGCCATTGTTGATTTTACTACTGCATTTATCGACATATTTAATTACAACTGGAGAGCTATCGCGATGACGAACAGACTGTAATTTTATGATACGAGAAATTAAATAACTCCTATTTAAAACAAAATATGCCTGTTACAATTGGGCCACACATCTTTGTATGCAACTGCTACAATAAAGATTCTTCCACAGTGAGGATATTACCTGTTGAATTTTCACGCATGTTGCGTAACCGCAATTCCTATAACATCTCGAGGGAATGACGCGATGCGAATAGCACAGGATCCACTTGTGAATCTTTTATATCACGACGAAGAGAGAGAGAGAGAGAGCCTAAGCTCGATCGCGTTCCCGCGACAAGAGACTCATTCGTTCTCGGACCGCTATAGAAATTCCGTCGTTCTCACAAAATCGAATTTTGACTTGTTCATGCGAGACTTCGCTGAATTACGGGTGGGAATTGATGCGAATAAGGGCGAGAGATGAGCTGCGACGCGGAGAATCCGGAAGAAGAACAAGAAGTCATCCCCGCGAAATTATAGGTTTAATTTACTTTTACTTTTATAATTAAATTTATATCTCTCTACCCATATTCTAGAATTACTATTTCCGTCACGTTTTCTCTCGCGTCGGCTATTACCCTGTGAAAATAAAATAAATTCTTTTGTAAGATTTCGCTTATCGAATTCTAACAACGATTCAGAGAAGTAACTTTGTTATTTAATCTCCGTGTTCCTTCTCAATTAGATCAGATTATTTAAATCACTGTAATTCCTTCAAGTACTCTACGTGCGATTATAATAGCAATAAAACGCATATAATAGCGCATGGGGAATAGTCAAAATAAACCATTTACATTCTCTCTCACTGATTTTGTAAGCCAATTCCAAATCTATTGGCTTTCTGACATTCTAGGTTTTCTTAGCGCCCACAGACTTTCTGTATTTATACATCAATGTATTTAGTGAGAAGGTCAAGGCTACTTCTCTTTAACGTATATTTTTAACGTTTAGAGAAACGTAATTAATATTCTACATCGAGCGTCTCGAAAATATCGCTCGACCTCGGCGGAAAGTCCCAGTTTCTCAGACCTCGTCATTCGTGGGATTCTCGAGAATACACGCGTTAGAGTAAATTTTTCTTAAAATCGAGTTTCTACATCGTCCTTGTGATTTATGGAATCTCTTGACGAAAGCTTTCGAGGAAGCGAGCTTCATGAGATTCGCGCGATCTTCGAGTTGACAGAATTCCGATATTATTCCCTAAATTTTCTTGTACAGAATATCGAAAGAAAACCTTGAAGATCTATTGACGATTTATCTCTTAATACCGAATCGACTGCCTGAACAATTCTACGCGCGTTTCTCCTTAATTCAAATTGATGAAAGGCGCGTGAGAAATAGGTAGCATTTTGCTATTTATAAGAAAATGACAACGAATTTAAAATAGCTTGCTTACTAATATGCATATGACGAATAGCATTTTCGTTCAGCATTTTTATTAGATTTCACTTGAAGTATAATAACTTTGTTATTATCTCATTACATGGATGATGTTCTCTGAAAATACATCAATACCACATTCAAAACTATCGCAGAAAATTCCACACAATCCATTGATGCATGAGATAGATATATAATAATATCTCATATATTTTTCATTATATATTAATAATTGATTGGAGGTAATATATATGAAATGTATTTAAAATGTTAAAAGCCTCATTTAATATTACCCGACTTGTAACATTATCCGACCGGGAATCGAACATCCGATAGTGTTTGAATATTTCACGAACAGTTGCTAAAGCTAGCCAGGAAAATATCGAACTCATATTTCCTACTGTGTCACCTTCGTCAGTCCCGAAATGTTGCATTTAGTTCCACCATTGCGCTCGAACTCCACCGTTTCTTTCACAAGCGGGAAATTACTGTTTCTCGCTGGGTACTGCTAGTTCGTGTCTAGGAAGAAGCTCATTCGCGCTCTGACAATCATCTAAAGACGTTATTTCTGAGGTGACCGGACGCCTACCTTTCATTCGAGTGAAAAGAGGCCACGCGCGCGCGCCTCCAAAACCATCAGCAAAATTAGTATCTTACCAATAGCATTCGTTCGCTACTTCCAAGATACTCCCGCAAGTAGCCGACGACGCTGCCGGCAGGACTAATTCTTCATAAGGTCGAAGGTAACGAGAAAATAGAGAACTTGAATGGCGAACTATATTCCTGTTTCACAGGAATAATCGGTTCGTCAACAAGAGACGGAAGTTTAATAGGAGATTTGTTTGACCACTAGATGATTTAACTCTAGTTCGATCCTCGGGAGACCGACTACGAGTCGTATTAATAATTTTATAGAGCGAACAAACGATCGAATATCGTTCTTTATTTACTTGCAAGTGGACATTTACCTTCGCTCACCAACATAAGACATAGAAATGACAAAATTGTCGATAGAGACAAATATGTATTTATAAATATATGTGTTCTTATATACAGACTAGAGAAATTGCTCAATTGTTAGCATATCCGAACCAATCTATCGCGAGTACATCAAGTCAATGACCGCATTCCATTTACAATGCTATTCTATTACACCAATATACCCTACATGAGCGTTTCGGCGTGAATGCAGGTCAAGCGGAATCATACTGAACATTCGCGTTATATCCGACCTCTAAGGCTTGTACTCCAAAATTGTTGCATTCCTAGGATATGATTAGATCGTCTAAGTTCTAACCCTGGCCGCAGGTGAGACGGAAATATCTTTCCGGCGAAATGCGCGAGAGGTTCGTAATTACAGCGTGTAATTAGGATCGATTAATGAAAGAGAGAGAGAGAGAGAGAGAGAGAGAGAGAGGGAGAGAGTGAGCGAGATAGAGACCCAGGACTACTGATTATCGAATTTTATTTATCCTATACGATGATCCTGGTAGGGTCGCTGGTCATGCGGCCATTTCTGGCAAGTGTATTTGATCTTGCGCGAAAGCACAGTGAAAAGGGAACGAACATGAAGAAGAGGGCGGAATCTAAAATGAGAACAAGATAGTGGGTAAAAAGGGGAGATAAACTGGGGAGGAGAGTGAGGTAAACCAAGAAATACGAGCTAGACGGGGTAAAATCGAGAAAGAGGGAAAGAGACCACGTGTTATTTCTGTGCACCGCTTGGCCTGCACCGCACGATACCACGTCACAAGGGCATTGCACTCCCCGTGACGTCACGGTGGCAACAGCGTCATCGACCAATTGGAGCTAGCTGTTAACCTATTAACCACTCGCTTGTACTGCGGTATTATGACCCGACTGACTATCCACCAACCAACACGGTTGTCACGAGATGCATGATAACTACGCTGGCTAGAATCTCCTTTTTCTTGCTCATCCAGTAGAAAAAGTTGTCTGTCATTCGTAGTACAACATAACGTTACGTATAAGGACCAGAGAAAAATTTAAAGATTAATTATAAGAGGTTTGTGCAACCTGTTTATTCCTGAAATCGTTAATAGAAAGAAATGTGTTTTGCGCTTATCTATAAATAATTTGAAACACGAATAGATGTAATGCAACAGAGCTTCTTAAAATTCATAGCTGTTTTTTTTTTAATCGCGAGTTTATATGATGAAATTGGAATGCTCGTGAGAGATTGATAGCGTGTGGTTATAACCGGATGGCATGTCGAGTCACCGAACGATTAAGGAAGGATCGATAGATCAGAGATCACCTGTTCGGCGATTTGGGTGGTCGCAAGGTCAGCGTGCGAGCTCGAGAAACGGCTGGATCAGGAAGGGCCATGTGTAAATTAGTCTTGCGGATTAAGCGTGGACTCGGACTTATTTTTAGAGCGCGGTAGCGGTCCCGATAGAGGAGGGATCGGGGATACTTATTTATAGCGACCGCGGTCGGTTTTGCCGCGTCGCAAATTTAGAAACTCATTTCGCTATCTTCGCCTCTCTGCGTATTATCAAATTCCGGCTGTTTCTTCCTACACCGCGCACCAGGACCGGCCGAGAACGCCGGGGATACGTTTGGCCGTTAGCCAGGACTATTGTTCCGCAGACTTGTCTATTTTACGCGCTCGCTGATAACCATAAATATCCGTCTCTCCACACGTTCCTCTGTATTTCCTTGTTTTCGCTCAATAGCTGCTTCCTGGATGAGCAACTAATTTAATGCATATCGGTGCTAGAATAGATCTTTTTTGATGAAATCCGTTTATGTTTTTTCATAATATTACAAATAAAAGAACGGCCAAATTCTAAATTAATTATTAGATCTAGAACAAATTGAATATGATGTAAAGAATTTCGAAGAATATCTGTAAAGTTGAGAATGTAGGTTTTATTTTATTACACTGAACGCAATAGGGAAGTAATCACCAACATATGGCTATTGCAATCTCTCGATCGACGAAAGACGTAATAATTCTACGAAACGAGTATCGCTTATAGCCGATTCGAGTCGAAAGGGAGTCTCCTTTATTAGGCGTCGTAAAATGACAATACTATCTACCGCAACGAGAATGCCGATGAAAACGGTGTACACAAGTATCAACGGGAGTTTATTACTGTCTACATGAGGTGCTCTCGAAATAGGCGCAGACTACTGGACTCTTCTCTTTCTGCTCGAAGCCCGTGGATATCGCGAAACTGTTACAGTCATGCGCGCCCGTACCGTCACTCTAATATTAGTCGCCGTGTGCTTCTCTAGGGCGTGCTGTAAATTATCAGCGGCGCGGGCATGCTGGTAATTTACAGCACGCCCTAGAGAATTAGTCGGCGTTCACGGAAATAAATCGATGCGCATCGCGACAGCTCGACGCTACGCAAGAAATTTGTCCGCTTCTTTGAGATAATGCGCCGCGCGAACTCCGCTCGAACGTTTCGTTACCACCGGCCGGCTATTTCAAACAGCGTGAAACACGAACGCGCGACGCGCATAAATCAATCCGCAATTTCCTTGCCGCGAAGAAGAGAAAACGGCTCGAAATAATCCCTCAACAGCGGTGTGGCTTTGTAAAATTTTGTGTCTGTTACTAAAATCCTTTCTTCGTGTCCTTTCCTGCTTGAATAGAAGGTCGCATCTGTGGTTCCCCGTGGTTTCCCCGTAATTTCGATCGGAGACACCTTTGTGAGATTGAACGCGTAATTCTTTCTTTACCCAACAGGTTCGATGAACGTTGAAAATTATTTCGCAGCCAACCGTCGATCCTTCTTGCCGATCGATAGACGACGATGTTTTATCGGGTGGATTAACGGATTTTCGAGGAACTAGTTGAAGACGGGATCCCCTTTATCTCTTCGCCATTCGATATCACTCCCATCCCCTTTTTCGCCGACGATACTGAATAGGTCGTGAGTGCGTTCACCTTCGATGGCGCATCCCTCCTTGCGCCTTCCTCTCCGTATTCTCTAAATTCTCTTGCTTAACTGTCGTCGGCGATTCCACGGCGGATTCTTCTTTTAGGCCTGAAAGTTGTACCACAAGGGCTTAACGAGACGCGATTACTCGAACGGAACAAAGCGAGTGTTCTTCGATGTTTATCATCCCACGACTGCGACGCACGCGGTCTCAGAAATTGCACCCCCGGACTCTTATCCGACAACGAGAAACTACCTTTCTTCATTCTCTCCGTGGGTTGCCTCGCGTATCTCGACGAAAATTCCCTCAAAATCCACGCTACGTCCGCGTCTTTGTTCTCTCGCTTTTCGTTGTCCTTCCACCGACTGCTTCTCTCGCACTTCTCGCACATTTATATCGATTCGAGATAAAACTTTAGATTTCCGCTAAAACTTTATGCAGTATCTCTATATATAAGTTGAGATCTTTGTAAGTTCCGACAATATATAATAAAATCGTTCCAATCAGATCGAAGAAAATTTTATGAACTGTAAAAACGCATTCTCTGTTTCTCAATATTTAAATCACCGTTTGTCTTGAATGTTTTATTAACGCGAGAAGGAAAGCTGTGAGAGCTGTTTTCATAAATGAGGGGGATCGATGCGTAATTGAACTTTGTGATATGCTCGCTATTTTGCAAACAATTATTATACAGCCGTCCGTAATTTCCGCTCACGTATCGACATGTTACGTCGTGCCGGAACACACATTAATCCGTCAATGGCAATTTGCTACGGATGGCTTTTATGATCGTCCCGAGAATTATGTCGTGCCATATATTAATCCTGTCGAATTTACGATAGTGACCGATAATGCATATTTCATGTTTAAGCGGATACATCTTTAGAGTGTGTCTTATTATTAGAGTGTTATAATACGCAATCTTATATATCTAAACTTTTATAAACGTAATTACATCTTCGAAGATATTTAAAATTTATCATATACCTCTGCAAATTTATTTATTATTATATTTATAATTTTTATATAAAGATATCCAAATTAGTAACAAATTTTCTCTTATCATTTTTTTTACGTCGTGAGAATTATTCTAATAGTCTCAGAGAAACTTCAATGAGTTCTCTGGGAGCATGAAATTTTTCTGTGTCTGGATTAGCAGCTAGAAGTAATTGTATAGAAAAATTCACGCGCTCTGTTTTACCAAAATTTACTCCGCATAGGGGACGTGTGCCCGCAATAAAACGGCCGCTTTTACTGCCGGTTTTATGGGCGCGCGTGTTTTCAAAATACCGTCCCTATAAAATGAACTGCTGCAGTATCTCCGGTGTGCTTATAGCGTTTCTTTTGTTCTTTTTTCTCTTTTTGCACTTTTGGATCTTTGATGCTCGCCGTAGTGACCATTCGGGCCGGAACCACACGGAGATAGAACATCCGTTTTTGGCCTTATCAGACGCGCTGAAGTGGGAAACGCTGTTCCCAGTGATATCATTTAACCTTTTCGGTGGTATCATTCGGCTGAAAAACTTCACACTTTCCAGCACATCAACTCTTATTCTACTCCCGCATTTTCTTCTAACTAGAAAAACTTAATCCGCGCAGGAGTGATCTTCAGCGACAAAAACTTTCGAGTAACAATATCCAAAACTAAACTTAAAGCAAAATGGCGTTAGGAAACGCCCCCTTAGCGACATAACGATGTAAATCCGATAACTTTCCTTTTTTTTCCACGAAAATTGAATTATTCAGAGCCCCCGGTCGTTCACATAAAGATAAAGCCGCTTTTTTAGTATTGTTCGTGGACGAAATAAAAACACAGTACATTGAAACGTTGTCGAAACGGTACGCCTTCATTATTTCTATGTTAACAAACATGAAATAACAATACAACAAACGGCAGGTGTAATCCTCTGTTAATTAGCTTTGTGTCTTCTATTCGAATGCGCAAGGTCTTTGTTGATATCACTTCTTTTTAATGAAACAGAATCTACAAATACCATTAGAAAGCAAGGACAAATAACAATAGAACAAAGAAAATACAAATTTTTATTTTAACATTATATTACGGAGAGAATGACATAAAGAGAAAGAAATGGCTTAATCTAGTTTTATAACTTATTTGTAAACTTCATGTGATTGCATTTTCCTTTCTAAGGATATAAAATCATTATCCCCGGAAGAGATATATGGGAGTAGCACGTGCTTCTTCTTGCTTCGTGCTTGGAATTCACGAGTCGCGCGCATTCGGAAACGATTCGCTTGCATTTCAACCGGACTTGAAAAACCAACTATGCGTGACCAGTGGTGACGTGCGTGATTCTACCCAGACAGAGACAAAGAGAAACCGAGAGCAAGAAAGAAACACCAGCAGATCGATAGAACAGCTTATCGTGACGTTGCTGAAGAAACCACACGTATTGGCTGTTTTAAGCGTTAATAAAGTAAGGCGCGAACTGCGAAATTAACGGCACGACTGAGGCTTGCGAGAAAACGGGGAATGTCTTAGCTAATTTAATTAGAGAGATCCGGATTGGATTATAGAAGTATGGGAGTAAAGATGTGTTCTTGCGAAAAATAATTGTGTTTTATTAATTACATGATTCTTTCGTCATTCTGCGAAAGTAATTTTAATTCTTCTCACGTTACTTAGGCAAAATATAATGGTATGCAAAGAGTAAAAATATGTTAGCGCATCAGCCTTGGCCGTGACATCGATCGAGAAACGATCGTTTGATCACGACGAAAAATATGCGTTCTATTGTGGTACCACAAAGTCAAACCGACGTCTTGTGTAATCCGATAGGACATGTGGATCTTATCAGAGATGTTGATGCTGCACGTGGAATGATGTTCATTATGGAATGTCCAGGTGGCAATCTTGGCTCGGTTTCTGGCTGAGCGCATTTTCGCACGGGACATACTTTTCTTTCGTCGATGCCCTCCGAATCTCGTTCAAGGTGCCCCGACACGTTGTCGTTAATTAGTTTGCGAACTACTTACTTTGAATAAATCTCGTTAGCGTTTTATGTGTGAAATTATTTTTCTACCGCACTAAGGCTGCCGACTTCTTTAACTGAAACTGTACTCCTAAGAAAAGCTTACATTTTTCTGATATCTTATCTGTCTGATTCTTAACGATTGTCACGGCCACGTTGACTTTTACAATTAGCCAAGGTGAGCGAGCCTGCCTCGTGCTGGAAACGCTGACGGAAAATGGAAAAATTCCAACCTTCGTGATAATTTTTTGATTTAATTACACAGCAGGAAACCGAGTTGACGCTTGTAGGAAGTCTGTATCGCGTGTTTATATTCCTCATGTGGCTAATGTCAAAGATAAAATATACCATTTTTTCCCCCTTTTTTTTACGAGACTGCCGCAAGCAGTATTTGCAACATAAGCAGGCCGCGATAAACTCCGCGTTACATCCACATTGGCGCGATCTGATGCAACGAAGTTGTTATAGCGGGCTTATATCGGGCAACTTAACACTTTTATGTCACTGTAGCAACAATCTAGGCTTTACGAGGATATTAGCGTTGCTAGGGCGGGACAACTATTTGGGCGCGATCCAGAGACTTTTATGGCAAGTTTCGAAATTTTACTATCGGCTCTTTTGTCTTCTCGCGCGCCTATTCGTAAATGAAATATTGTCGGCGATGCGCGGTTTGCACGTCGGTGTCTAAAAGACATCCAGTAAACGTCAATCTGGAATATTTATTGCGTCGCACAGAGTCGCACGCCGCGCGAATAGGTTGCGGGGCTTTGTACGTGTTCCGGCATGAATTTCCCCGGCGGTCTCTACTTCTGATTCACTGCTCAATATTTCCAAATTTTACGGCTGCATCGTGATGGTCCTTGACACGCATCAAAGTGCCTATCAACGTGATTTCGACGTGCCGTCGGGAGCTTGAGTTATCGAGTGCAGATGGAACTTGCGTGTATAGCACTTCAATACTTAAAATTTAAATGAATCTAATTGAAAGATCTAAGAAATAAGTCTAATCTAAGTAAGATGCTTATACGTCAGTTTATGTTAGGCGAATATGTATATTAAAAATTTATTTATTTAAAATACTATCGCTTGAACATGTCGATCCTCATATTTTTAAGATTTTCAAGGTTTGTGAGTATTAAAGGTCTTTAAATTAGCTGAAAACCTTGTATTCGCGGGTTACTTTACAAGTAAATTAAGCTTTGTACGACGGATCGCTCGTATATATACATTTATGATGAGAACTCAAAGGACGCGCGTCGGATACGGATATCTGACTTGCTAATTTCCTGTTTTAGGAACCAAGTTCCTCTGCAGCGAGGTGATAGCGCTAATAAGGAGCGAGGTGGACGACATTTGCCTGCAAATCATAAACTTCGAGGATCTGAGCTCACAGCCGCCACCGCAGCCCGCGATCCCGCCGCCGACTCAGGCCAACAACAGACTCGCGACACGCTGTATGTTCCAATTTTATTCGTTCTACTTCGACTCGTCTCGGTGCACGCGCGTACTCAGATTTTCGCACGAGAGTTTACCGTAAAATCCGCGCGAGTGGACTTCGAAATTCGATAGCACGTTCAAAATTTCACGAAAGTTCCGCTGCACTCAATCGCTGTTAATAAATAATATATGGTAGAGATATACTCAAGAATAACCAAAGAAAGAAAGTATACACATGTTAGATTTTGGGGAAAATTTTAAAAGTTGAACGAAACTGTCTCGAGCGGAAAAATGTTTTTAAATCAGCTGCCGTTACAGCATGTGGCTTGTGTCTCGATTAGATCGATTCCAAAAATCCCGATTGTACTTATTGTGCAGCTCAAACGGTATCTCTCCGGCCTAACGTTTACACACGATATCCTGCCAAGACATTTCGTGCTTCCCACACATATAACTTCTTGCGGCTTTTAAACGCGGCTATCATTATTTCCTGCTGCACCGTCCGTTATAAGACATCGTCGCGCTGACATTCGGGGCCGCCTCGTTCACAAGTGGGACGTGGTGTGGCACACGTAGGCTACTCCTCATTGTGACGATCATTATTACGATCATAGATTCAGGTCAGGTGTATCCGCATAATGAGCCGCGTTACAATCCTGCAGAATTTCGGACGCGAGTTCTTTCGTGTGCGTAATTGCATCGCGTATATGCCGTTATTGTCATTCCTGCGCATGATATACATGTATGTTTCTTTCCTTTTATTTTTTTTGTCTCCTGTCAGAACATGTGGATTATCTTTACTCCCATGTGTGTTAACGTATATATTTTTATGTGAACGCGACATGTCTTTGTAATTAGACTTTGCCTTTGTCAATGCAGCGTAAAGTACAAACAAAATAGTTTGCGCTTTTAATGCTGCTGTTCTGCATAATATCTACTGAAATCTTTACATGATGAAATTTCTACTTTTTTATGTCGACTTATTTATTAATGCAATCCGCTGGCGCAGCCTAAGTTTCGCATAAGCTGCTTGCCGTTTTTCCGAACGAATTTAGAGAACATACGCATATATGCTTTTACGCGTACGCATATTATACGCATATGCATATATGCGTACGAGGGACGGGACACGTGGTCGCGTTTTATATCTGGAGTGCTCGCGAAACTATTTTTAGAGTGACGCTGCAGAGCGCTGGACGTGTGTGGCGCGCCTAACGGTTAACCCTGACCCGATAATAAATGTTATGCCCTCGAATAGCTATAGGTATATATCTTACCTCCTGGTTGATAATCCGCCCCCTAAGCAGCTCAGCTGATGGTTAGAGACTTGTAACAGAAATCGATCGTAGCGGAAAGTCGCGTAGCGTTAAGAGCGTGCTCGAGGAAATGCCTTTTTCACGAGTGTCACGCATGAAAGTATCAATGAACGCGATTACATTTCCTTCTTTATTCACACTCTTATTTTAGACATTATCACGCGTTTTTTTTTTCAATTAAAAAAAAGTTTGCTCATCAAACAAATTGCGATAATTCACATATGATTCATGGAGATAATTACGAATGGAGAGAAATATAATTTTAAAGAAATTCGAGAAATTTTATTATGACAAAATTTTTTGATACGTTTTAATTCGTAATATATTTAATAAATAGAGAGTATAGCTGCTCTAAATATAATTAATTATGAATATAAGATACAAGGAACGTGCCATTGCTATACACATACAAATATTTGCTACTACTTCAACTTACTCAAGATATAAATAAAACTGAATGCGTAGGAATTCTGAAAAGCCGATATAATCCGCAATCAATAGTTCATACAAAGTTTGAGATTGTCTCTCTATAAGGAGCTTAGGCTATATTCAGCCTTAGCCTCATCAAAATGCAATCAATAACGGATATTTGATGGAGTAATCCATCATCTAAACAAATCGGTCGTCTAGTGCACGATTATTGCAATTAATATATAATCATTAAATAATTACCAAGTATAATTACATCTCGGAACTCTATACCTTGTCTGCATAATTAAGATAAGCCTTTAAACCTTAATCTTATATAAAGTTATTAATTGTTCGCCTGGAATTATCTTTATTTTTGAGTCTTTTTGAAGTCTTTATTTTATCTTTATTTTAGGTAATTTACTTTGATTTGTCATTTTTTCAATTTGTGATTCCATATTTGTTTTCATCCATTTTCTTCTTATTATCGAGTCAGCGAGTGATACTGGCTTAAGTCGATATCACGTAGGCAAACAACTCGGAAACGGTCCAATCAATCCGCATCCTAATGACACATTATTCCGGCGGACATTCGCGGAGAACGGGGTTCTTCCCGTTTTATAACAATCGATAAATGCATATAGTGCACACTCGAGAAGATTGTGGCCGTCGTATCTGATCGTCGATGTTCTTTCCCCCAAGCTTCTCTTTATCACTCTTTATCACTCATTTTTCTTCGACTGCACTGACTATGAGCGAACGCAGCTGTAATTTTGTCACTCGGCCTGCATCCGAATACGAATATATGATTACATTAGAGTTTCTTTGTCCCATTTTACCGTGGTGCTTTAATCGCGCGCATTTGCATATATTGAAATTAAATGTAACGAGCAAATAACGCGCGCATTTTCGCCGATAATCGCGTTTTTTTCAGCGCGCTTTGATGCAAAGAACGTGCGCCAGACACGTCATTTCCCGATTAATAATAAATGATGAATATTAACGATACTCGTGGAAAATTAATACCTCGGGTTAGATTTTTAAAGAACTTTAAATCTACACGAAGAGACACACATAAAAAATGATTCACGTTTCTTGTTTCGAGCAATTCTTCGTAAAACTTAACGCGATCGATATGTACGCGTCATTTTTCGGTTGGAGACTGACGAATTTTGGCGGCGTTCGGTTCCAAGTGAACGTTAGGTTCCAAGACAGACATAATATTTTAACGAAAGTTCAACGGCCACGGCTGGCTCGAAATCAAACAGCGCAGAGCAGAAATGGGGATTGCACATTCTGTCATCTGTGTGCCAGACATCGCGAACCGCGATGTCGGACGGCGAATTAAAAGTACGACGTTGACTGACTTATCTTTGTAAAGTATCCTTGCCGAGCGGTGTGGCAAATGGATTTTCCAGTCCTTGACAAGTGACAAGTTCGATGGGGCGAGCGCGACGATGCGAAGTCAACCAAGTTAAATCCATCGTTAACTTTTGACGACGCGCGTGTCATTAATATTTCAGGAGATATTAAACGACAATTATCGTTCAATATTAAATATGTAAATTACATAATCGTTATTATGAAAAAATTCTAAAGTGTCCATATAATTTAAAATTATATTATTTCTTCAAAGAAAGAAATAGAAGTAGAGGAATCAACACAAACGAAAACCTCGTGCACTGAGTTGAAAAACAAACAAAATAATAATATTATAATGGATCAGTATCAAATAATACATATCTTTTATCGTGAATTGTTTAGCGGGTTTGACGCGAGCTTACATTGTTTAATTAAGCTTAAGCATATGCGCATGTTATTTTGTGAGACCTGTCGTGCCAGGTATTATGCAACACTTGCATTCCACACGTCCAGCATGCTTATCCTACATGGTTTTGCGTACATTAGCCAAGCGTCGAGAATGTAGATAATAAAAAAGCTGGCCATTGCGTATCGACCGTCGTAGATACGTAATTGCCGGGTCTTGCGGCGGTAATTTATGCAAAAGCGCTGCGCTCTTTACACGCCGTCGCGCTCTAACACCAACTACTAACAGTATAACTAATGAGACTCAATGACGTTGACTCGAGCAGTCGACAGGGCAAGGGCGTCCTTCCGTGCTGGGCTGTCGAGAACCGGTGTCGTTGGTCCGCCGAGGGTCCGGAATCGACCGCGCACGACGTCTAATTTGCCTCACCGACTTGCTGACGGGACCATCCTCGACGAGGACGCTTCTGAGAACTGGTGAGTCACTTTTGTCAATACTAAGAACGTTTTGAAGCGCGGGCTTTGTTGCCTTTAACTTTAACGCGTTTTAATTTTTATAATACGATAGAATTACCTCTCAAACTGTCTAGTATTTACAAGATATCAATTTTTTAATCAATCCTAGTAAAATAAAATTTCTCTTATTTATTGTACGTTAACGATATTTTTTAAACAATTTGAATTTGCTTCGCAAAAATTTCTTTTATATCTATATAGCTAATTAATAGTTAGAAAAATAAGTGGGGATTTTTTTTTTTAGATAAGATATACGCTTATATCTCAGCGATTAATCATATTTACCGTAATGAGTGGAAAAGCTATAATTAAGATGCGTGATTACCCTGTTAGAATGTCTCAAGTAACATTACTCCCGTCTGTCAGCGTGTAGGGAATAACTAGCCGTGTTACAGAACGTATACCATCTGGGAATACAGAATCTGATTAAACAGCACTACACGGCAATCAGAGTAACGAAGCGAAGCTCTCGCTCTCTCGCCTTGCTAACGATATTGCGCTGTATCGCGATACGTTAGTGATATCGCGACGACGATGCGGTGATTCGAGCAATCAGCGGGCCAACGGATGGCCTTTTCGGTCGCTCGTTACCCAATCGATTACCGCGCAAAGTACCTGAAAAGACATTAACATTGCGAACAACGACTAACCTACATACTCGGTGCCAATTATTTTAAAACTTTAGTCACGGTTTGGAACTATAACGAGATTGAGGCGTCAAGCGCTAGTCTGTCTAAGTCTTCCTTCGTATTTTGGTCCTTTGTATTCCCAGCGTTCGCGTCCTTAAACGAATTCGATTATCGAATTACCTCATGCGCAGAATACTCCAGACTTCTCATACCTTCTTTTCTTCTCTCTTAGTCGGACGCTTTAAACAGTGCTTCAAAATTTATTTTAACTGTTCGGAAAGAGAAAAAGCACAACTCGAGTGTTGTTGGCGGTACTCGTATTATCCAAATTACATTTTCGGGACAAGATCAGCTTTTGATTATAACTGGACTTTGTCGAACGCTCTTGAGTAAACAGCCATGTATAATAGAGAAATGTCAGATTGACGGAAAGATCGACAAACAACCATCGAGCCGTCGGTCGGCTGCATCGAGTCTCTCCCGTTCGATGTGCTTTTTATGTTCGTATTTATAGCCGCGTTTCTGCTGAAGAACTCAGCTGAAATCAATCTTGAGACATGTAAGACATGTTACGGTTTAGGTAGATCTTAAGAATCAATTTGATATTTGTTACATCATATTTGCAATCACGATTCAATTGAGGAAGTTTGTCTTAGGACACAGTCTGAATTTTGTTTCTCACGTTTCAATAATTAATTCTTGAGATTATTAGTTTTTTAATCTTTTAATGAATTAGTTGAACGAAACTATTCGTTATCTTAGGCAATGCTAATGAGCGCAAGTTTGTTATTGAAATTAACTTAAAATGCAAGATAAAATATTCGATGTACACATTTATATTACGCGCGTTGATATTTTATAGTACGTTAAATATTTTGTGGCTTTGTTCTTTATGTTACGTGCACATTGCGAATGTACACGAAAAAAACTTCTGAGCGCTGTGTTATCATTCGTGTAACGATAATCAAGCTGGCAGGTAGTGATGAGAGTGTCTCATTCCATTACTCCTTATTTACTTATCAACATACTCAATTGTATGTTGATAATTTATTTTAAACAAAATAAATTTACACTTGCGAGAGTTAATTAATTGCGCAAGCTGATAGTAATTAATTGTTTGTAGGAAATAACTCCACGCGTCGCGTATAATTAACCCTGAGAGTGCAATTATTTTGTTTTAGTGATTAGTAGAAGGGAACGTAATTAACCGTGTTTTTGCGAATGTATGTTATCTATATATTTCTATATATATTTATCTTAAGGAATTAAACGTTGCTATATATTTAAACCGTTTACCGTATTTTTAATTTATCGCCAAAACCGGGTCATATCGCATTTCAAAGCCATGTTTTACGGAAGTTTTGTTCGAAAAAGAGACATACGTATCCCGTACCTCTGGAAAAATATCTCGTGTCGAAAGATCCGAAATTGATATCGCGCTGCACCCGTTGGCATTTCCCGATTCGAGTTCACCCGAACACACGGTGCAGTATCTGGTGGCCAGCGCGCTGCGAAATCTATCTACGATCGCGAACACGCTCGAGTAAACAACCGGGTGTTGCGGAAACGACGACAGCGTACGCAATGCGATGAAAGAATAGGTAAACAGCGATCGTCCTCGTTGTCATCGGTGATCGATTCCGCTTGTTCGACTTACTCTTCGTTGAAGTTCCAATTAAAAAATTGGCATCGATCATTGTCGCCAATTTACGAGCGTCGGAACACTCATTAAGAGAACGAAATTTCTGTATAAATCCACCTTCGCGGATTCTTTTTATTCTCGAAGCATGATGCCGCGCTTTTCTGAGCTTATTTCCGTGTCCTGGGAGCGGCCGATCGATCGATATATATTCCTCGCCGGGAGCAATTTCGGCCATGGCGATTGTACCATACAATTCTAAATACGAATACAACGAATAAAAAATCTTGGAAATCCCAACGGTGCTATTTTCTCGAGTTGCTTTTAATACGCATGGCGTTGCTTGTTCTACATCTTTAACTAGTTATTAATAGATTAATTATTTATAGATCTGATTTTAAAACTTCATTATTCTTTTTATAAATACATATAAAAAATAAGCTTAAAAGATACAGGAAGAAATTCGCGTTATTCTTTTCTCACTCGTTTATCAAAATGAGATCGAAATAGTTTATTATCATCTCTATTTTTAGATTTAGAGAAAAGAATATAGGGCAGTATTGGCGTATATTAATTACGTGATATAGGAAAGATATCATGATCTCACGATATGTATTGGCTTGATAAGACCGAGGAATTTAATTTCATCTTCCATTTGTCTTCCAATGATAACTACGAAATTTTCCACATTGCTGGATTTAGCTCGCTGAAAGTTTCGTATATATTGCAGCTTCTGCCGTAGTAAAAAGACGGAAAAATATGTTTTCGCCAGAAAATTTTCAATAAAAGACACCTGAGGTGACAGACACATCTTTCCTCAAAGCCGTTTATGCTCGAAGACAAATGTGATTTGTGCCTGAAAATATAACTATATATAGGCGAAGAAATATAACGAAATAGATCGAAACTGGATACCTATATATATATACTTTGTTTCACTACAAATTAGTAAAGAAACTTTGCTTAGTTTTTTCCTTGCCTTTGATGAATAATATAAGTCACCGCGAGTACGATTTAGCAGAGAAATCAAATTTACTCCGAGCTCTCTCGCCGCAGTTTCCACGAGTTTTAATAAAGAATGTTGGAAACATCCGCTATAATCTGTTTAAAATATTATATCAACATTACTTCGTTAAACCGGATCTAGACCAAGTAAACGATTGCGAACAAACACGAATAAACAATTCGTGACGCTGTTTGTATTCAATGAAACAAGTTTTTTTTTCGTATTTGTTCGCGTTCATTTTCTTGGTCAAGATCCAGTTTTGTCACTTTTCAGAACATTTTTTAAATGATTATATCTACTTTTTTATACGCAAATAGAATTTTTTATTTAACAAATTGGAGATTGTCCAAATTTATTTTACTTAATATTTACGAATTAACTCTCACTGATCCACTGTATACCTTATATTGTAGATTATTAAATTTTGTGGCGTGTCGACATTCGGACTTTGCACTTTTGATTGTCACAGGGATACATATATTTAAGAACAACGGGGTAGTAACTTCGGAGGGCAATCGTGGCAGTTCGGCTTCAGGGTTGCAAGCTCGTGCACGACACGCAACGCGGCTTAGACGCGGTATGAACCACGTTGAGGACCGAGAAACACGAAAAACGACAGAGAATAATGCGATCGCGCTTGCGACCTTGAGGCAGACAGAAACGAACGGAGAGACAGGGTCGCGTCGGGTGCAGGGTGCAGGGCGGTCCTGTCTTCAAGGTGAGCCTGCCACGTCGTCGCGAGCGAGCGTTGCACGCGACGACGTGTTAGAATCGAAAAGTCAGTCCTAATCGAGTCGCGAACACAATGCGCAACGAAGATAAATGCCATGGAAAATGCGAGCTTGTCGAGTTTGTACACGATCGCGATCTGCGAGCATAACAAATTCGAAATAAACTGAAACCGAGCAATTTCCCATCGATGTTGTAGTATCAGTGCGATAATATGCATATTTAAATTACGTTTTTCCTTTATTATCGCAAGAATATTACAAGAAATAAGCTAGGAGCGCGTGATTGGCTGTGATTTATGTGATATGATATTATGATATTAGAGTGTGCGTTTTCCCATTACGTAATGTCGCAAAGGTCGACGCTAAATGCAAATTAAAACGAACGCCTTGCATATCACTACGTTGGAAACACTCCAAATTATATTTGATTTGAGTTATTTTCTAATCTTATGAATAAATCAGCTTTCTATCGCATGAAAGTAGCTATTGAAGAAATTGCAAAAAAGACTTCTTCAGTTGTTTTTACACATCATCAAAGTAAATGATCTTAGTCACCGCTAATGCAAATAAATGAGTATGAAAATTTATTGAGAGAGAAAGCCAATCGTGGGAGAGTTAATGCATTTCGCACGACACGCTTTTATATTCAAGCGGTTTGAGAGAACAAACATATCGGATGCAACGAGAGATCTCGCGGTAATGTGAAACGGTATGAAAAATCGTAATCAAATGGCGGATCGTTGCGACGAAGAAGTTTTCTTCTCCAAAAAGTTTGCGGTGAGAAAATCTTTCGAGCGGTGTGGTGAAATTCTGTTTTTTTTTTCGCATTATAAAACCATGGCGTTTCATTGCTGAATAATCCGAAAGCTCCATTAAAGCGACGGTGACGGTGACAAAGAGGAATATCCCCTCAGTCTCGCTGCGCATTTCAAGGCGAGTCACGCAAGCACGCAGTGCCGCGACGTAAAGTTTGAAGAGCCGTTTCTGCGATCACTGTATGGCCATGCGGAACAGAATGGAAACGAGTTTCCGTTTTTTGTACCTGGGCCGCAGCTTTGTGTGTTCACCCGAGTCCCTGTGCGTGTCGCTTTCTTTATCCATGATAGACTACAGATAACTTTCACCGCACGCTAAGGCCAGTCTGGATTAATTTTGATTGCTGTGACAAGCATAGTAAAATCCGCGTATATTTACCTTGAGAAGGGATTAGTAGCAAGTACTATAAAAAGATACATTGACTTTCCTATCTTTTATTAAAGATAATATTTGAAAAATAGCATTGTTACTGTTACATCATATTGTATTAAATTAGACGAATGCTTAATGAATGAAGTCGAGCATGCGAATTGAATGAATGAACGCGTTTGTTTGCGCTGGAAGATCTTATCTCACATAAAAGAGTGTGCGTGACCATGAAGTGACTCAAGGAGTACGTTAAGGCACGTGGAATGTAGATATGGAGAAAGGCGCTTTATCTACTTCAGGTGGATGATACCAACCCGGAAATAGCGGCTGGTCGTACTGGGTCAATGCACGTTTTAAGAGCAATCCTCGTTAGCACGCAACGCCATGATATAACGAGGGGAATAAATGAGAGTAGTTACGTAGTACACGAAGCTACTATGAGCCAGTTCGACAAATTTTCTAATTTACTTATAACCCGAGATTCAAATGAAGTTTAGAGAATTTAAATAGATGTTTCACACACACATAGTTCAAAGATACCCGTTGTACTCTTCGTCAATCGTTAATCTCGCAAACGATATAATGCTAGCTCGCGAGAGAGAGATATCAAAATTTCAACTTTAAAATCACGGTTATTAACCACTTCGCGTGTTATTCGAAGGTTATTTTAAGAAATGTAATCT
Organism: Temnothorax longispinosus; assembly: GCF_030848805.1. Taxonomy (NCBI): domain Eukaryota; kingdom Metazoa; phylum Arthropoda; class Insecta; order Hymenoptera; family Formicidae; genus Temnothorax; species Temnothorax longispinosus. The sequence goes on along the minus strand of NC_092363.1, from coordinate 15,362,411 downwards.
GTTTAAAGAGAGAGAAAGTATCGAGGAGGCACTTTTCGGAATGCAATTATAAGCTGATAGCGCGACACAGTTTTCCGGCGCGCAAAGCATGAATATAAAGCGTGGTTTGATAATACCAACTTTGTCGGAGTAAGCTAATTTCAGCCTTCACCCATCCGGGTAAAAGCAAGCCGGATAATCCTCCTCCCTACGACTCAGGCGTCATTTTGTTCCGGAAAGTTTGCGGCTAGAAGGGATTTAGAATGGTCCCAGCTCTATCGACCCGTGTTAAGATTTATTTCGTAGTTTTCCGCTTTAGGTAGGCGGAGAAATTAGCAGGTAATCGTGCAGTCCGAGAGAATACACCAACCAAAAATTGGCCGATCGAAGATATTCGGGCAAGAAGTTGGAACTTTTAAGTTACATCCTAAGAGACTATGAGGATTTCAAAGCTCGACGATGACGTTGACAAATGTATCAGCTTTGCTATCTTCCGCGATGATTATGAGGTTACACTTCCGCTTGTTTTCCGAGGCGTCGCGTATGATCACCACGAGTGATTTACAGTTGCCATTAAGCTCGATCCTATCCGGGGCACATTGCACAATGTCCGGCATAGTTCTAAAGCTGTTGTTTCCGGAGTCAACATGAAGGTGACTTGTCGATGCATAACAACCTCATCGTCCGCATTGGCTCTTATTGGTAGCAAGTTTCTTCGAAAATTTCATTTAAATCTTTACGTCGATGACGATACAACTATATGATTCATTTTTTAACTACTGAAACTACTGACGGCCACTGCCACTTTGTGCAATTTTCTTATGGTAATTCAGAAAAGTTATCTCGCTCGTAGCAGACCTAAAACAACATTACGGGATTACGTTGACAGTGAGAAATATACTCACTCGTAAGGTATGTCTCGCCGCCAGCGAGATAGCGAATGTGTGCGAAAATCGGAAGAGGGGCAATACCGCACTCCTCAGCAGTGAATTTCAAGGCGACGAGGCGTATTTCAGGGTAAACCGTGGCTTGCACGCAACCGCCATGACGTGCGCAAAGCACTGTCATTTCGGGCACGAATGCCGAATGAGAATGGGATTTTTCGATGACCCTTACTCGTCGAAACGCCACGGGAAATGTAAAAAGCGACAGCAACCAACACAAGAGTTAGTAGGATTGTTAAGAATGGTGATAATTTGTCACTTATTTATTAGTTTAATAGGTACGCCTGTCAGTTTAAACACATTGTTTCATCACACATTCTTAATACAAGAAATATTGCTATATAAAATCTCCGTTTTCTAGTTCCATTATATTATGTGAAAGCTCGCATTTATAATACCAACTATTCGTCATTCTGAAATTAATTGAACAATCATGTAATGTTATTTAAAACATTTCTTCAAGAGAACTGATAGTTAATCTAACTACTTATTATACTTAATCATGTCACTATTATGTAGCTGAATTACATTCATGTAACGTTTTATTAAATCGAAGACAAATTTATGTGTTGCGCAAATAGCCACATTCCTCGCAAATCTAGTTAGTATAGTATAATATATTACATTGCAGAGCTGAATTCGCAAAAGGGAAATTGCATGCTAACTTGAGATTTAAGATATCCGTAGAATTACCGCGAAGATTTCTCCAAATTAGAGGTCGCCAACGATTTTTGGCCGAGTGAAATATACTAATCTAACGACGAAATATGATGTTATGCACGCTCCCAGAGACCTTCGCGTGAGAATACGCATTAGTTGATTACATGGATGAAGCAAGTTCGCTTTAAAGTTAATTAACGTAAGAAAATCGTAAAAAATAACTGCTTTTGAGGTCACACCGATTTGTAATACTATAATCGGGGATATCATGAGATAATTACACGAAAAAGCTAAACAACTATAATTAATCTTAACAAAATAAATTCGTGACAAAAGGTCTATTCGTGGAAAAACCGAGTGTTTGATCAAACGATACGATAACATAATGATATGTAGGTTGAACCTTTGGAAGAAGAATTAGAAATTCCAATTGCAATTTAAATATTGCGTAATTCGATTAACAGCAGCGTACACGTGCAATTATCAAACATCGCGCTGAAACGTTCAAATCATTTTCAAATCATGATGGTTGACTATATCATCATGAATCTGATTTAAACAGTAAACATGCGAATATAATTTTCCGCTCCAATTTCTCGTACGCATTCAGCAATAGCGTGCACGAGTATGAGAAGGTGAAAACATGAAAAAACTATGTAATTAATAGATTTGTTATAACGCGATATATTTACGCACTACGATTTAATTGGAATTTTCGTATTGCAATCAAATAAAAAATTAATCAGGTCGTCGTCAAAGCTCTGTCTGAAAATATATTTTACTTGGCGTTTTGATAAAAAAAATGTTAGCATTTTCTTGACATCGAAAAGTTCTTTTCTTTATACGAAATGTGTATAAGACTGCGACGATAGAAGTTACTTTCAAGCAAGCAATCGCCTTGAAGGAGTTTAACTAGAAAAAGAGTATTAGTCTATTTGCGTTTTCATCACAATATATACCAGAGAAAGGTCAATAATTTGGAATAATGTCGACGTGGTTTTATCGAATATATAGATGAGTATCAAGCTTTGGTAATTGCGCGGTTATCTCGTTCAAAAACAAATTATCGTCACTGCAGACGCGTCGTTTCCGCTGAAAATGTCAGCGGCGCGCTAACGACACACCGGCGCGCGGCGTGGAAATTATTGACATGCGAACGAATAAATGCATTCTGATATTTTTCTGTCCGAGAAAATTGCACAAATGGTTTTCTTTGTCTGGCTGCCGAGTGTATCAAATTACGAAAGAAATTACGATTAATTTGAATCGAATTTAATTTGTCAGTTGGCTTTATCTCTTAAAAAGAAATAAAGAAATACCAGAGGGCTGATTCTGTAATTCTTAACGACAGTTATCGTTATATTTGCGTTGCACAAATATTATATATAGTAAAAAATATGCGCAATGACAATATAACGATAACGAAACTGTCGTTAAAAGTTACAGAATAGGGCTACAGAAAACGTAATTTTAAAACAGGGAAATTTAGACACATGCAGCACATACATGTTAGAAGATAATGCCAGATATTCTTTTATATACGCGTTTTTAACAAAGATCGACCTGAAAACAGTTAAACTTTATTTTATATACATACGAGGAAAGAAACAGCACTATTACGTGCATCTATTTGTATTACGAAATCACTCTGTCAACACACCCGCCGCGGGAATCGATGTCAGGGTTACCTCGATGCTGTAAACGTCGATAAATCCACCGCGCGCGCGAGTCGGCTGATCGCATCCGGCGATAAAATTCAGCCCCTTGCGACACGCGGAACGCGAAATACCTGCGATAAATATCGGTGCAAGATTCATCGATCTTACTGGCGGTAATCAATTGTTTTCGTGGCCCACAATTTTGTTCACCGCTAATAATTTCGTCTTTGAGAAGCTAACGATTGATCCTTCGAAAATGTCATTATGCCTACCTTGAATAATTGACGCCCACAGTTAAACTCAGATTTTTCTACGCTATGTAGAAACCAAAGGTTATGCATATGAATTTACATTTTTTTTATAACTGCTATTGGTTCAGGATTACTTGTTTTAATCCCTTAAATAAAAAGTTGTTTTAGCTGATTGTCTGAAAAATCAGCAACTTTGAAATCTCAAAATCATAGAGATACAGGTATTCATCGTCACGCAATATATCGTATCTTCATTTACTGAATGATGAACTTGACCCATTCGCTTTGCAACTTCGCTCATGCATACAAATCGCGGAGGCCTGGAGGGTAAACGGAGCCTGGGCGGTAAACGGCGAACGTTTTCGAACAAGAGCTCGCGAAAGGGGGTTGGACAAAGGAGAGTCTCTTTTTGTGTATCGACGAGTTGCTCGTTGCCTTATGAGAGTGCCCCGCCAACGATTCCCCACTTTCGAACACCGTTTGGACATTTTCCAAACGGATATCATCCACGTTCTCGTCCTTAACACTATCAGTACGGAAGTCCTGAAAAGATCGGTGGCCATCTCGCCATTATATGATTCTTGCAGATTCAGCCGGGCGTTTTGGCGACCTATCGACCGCGTAAACTTTTCTGCAAATTAAATGACCTTCTCTCCTCGACTCTTCCGTATTTGTTACCCTCCCCGAGTTTTTACGTCCAATTAGCAGTTAGACGGCGGGAATCAATTTTATCGAGCGCCGGACTAATCTCGTGTTATATTCTCAACACATTGAGCGCAGAATTAATTAATTAAATCCGAATGACGGTAATCAAACGCCGCGCTCGCGACGTCTCGCAAAACTGCGGGCAAACCGCATCGTGGATAAACACGTCAAGTGCGAAGCTGTTAAGAGAACGCGACATCCCGTCGTTCTACAACTTCTAATTGTGTCATTCAACGTCCTGTCGTTATTTCTAATGCAAATTTCGTGCGAGTGTCTAGCTAGTCGTTATTACGCAAATGTTTGCATTTGAACCGGCCGTAATTTTATCTAAGGGTTATCAAGTTTTTGTAATTAGATACTTGAAAGTTTAACAGGTCATAATGAGCTCTGTAATACTTGAAATTTATATTTATACATATCTAACAATAGAAGAAACAGTTAGTATAATGAAGCGACTGAATAGTTGTTAGTTGTGGACGCGCACGAATGGCTTCAGCGGGTGCCGCGCCGCATAGAAGGCCATTGCATTATGCGGCGCACGGTATCTATAATTGGCTGTTTGTACATTCGCTTAACCAAACGTACTGCCGTACGTTTTTGTTCCCCTACGTAATTCCCTTCCGATCGAATCTAATCGCGTTACAAATGCACCGACTGCGAATTGAAAGCGATACAAAGGACGATGCGGCTGTCTGTCCGTGGATGCTATAACGCGCATACAGACATGACGGTAAATGATGATTGTTTTAACGAAACAACACCAGCGGCGATCAACGCGGACTGCGCCACCGAATGCGGGTCGTAAGTTAACGCGACGCATGCACGCATTCGCTCACGCGCACGCACGAATGCATACCCACACGTACGCACAAGCACGCGTCGCGCCGCGGGCTGAGGTTGTTTATCGATTGGCAAGTCTGACCTAACACTGACACACTTCACTCGCGAGGTCTGACCTCTGTTCCGTATCGCGGTATCGACCACCCCCATAGCCTTAGAATTTATACAATAAATTTCTCTCCGCCGCGCCGTTCGCCACCCCGCCCCGCGACGTGGCCATTTACGGGCTCGAACTACGCGCGCGAACCATCTTCCGGATTAACGTCATTTCCCGCATAAGGGGAGGGAGAGTTATTAGATACGGTCGGCCATTGCCAGCCACAATTTCCTGGCCGGGTTAATGGAAGGCACCTGTTTCGGTTTTTTTTTATCACTCGTGCCAGGGGTTTGCGTTCCGGAAATAAATATTGTATCGCGGATTTTCTCGTAATAACTATTGTTTATCTGTATAGTCGCTTTTGTTGCTTGAATCTTTCATGAAGAAAGGGATAACTTAGGTCCCATTGAGTATCAAAATTCACGAACATAATTTACTATTAATGAGGGCTTCTGATATAATTTTAATGCTTTTCAAAAGGGATTAAATTTGTGCGACTATTATGTAGTAAATCTTTAAAGGAAGCAGTCCCTTTAACCATTTTATGTAGCTTTACAGGATAAAATAATTTCTGAGCCAATCCAAAAATCATAAATATTTGAAAATTAAAATAGTACGGTAAATATGATTGATCACAATGTGCAACTCTAACGAACTTTGATTGATTAATCAAACTTATGTGATGTGTTTAGCCCGTTAACATGTGGCTCGCCCACAATGATGGAATCTTGGGGCCCTGGGAGGACCGGCACACCCCCGCCGGGTCTACCACCGCCGCCGTCGGGCGGCAGCAACAACAATGGTGGCGCAACAACGTCGGCAACTACTCCGAGCATAATACCACAGCCCGGCACCACTGCTCCCATCGCGAGTCCCGAGGGAGTGAGCGATGTAAGTAGAAAAAGTGCATCCAGCAGCGTGAGCAATTCGTTATGCGAGCACGCGATCCGCCAACATTGCGATCAGTTAACCGGCAGTAATTAAGCAGCGTCATTAGTAATGCATACGTATGAGCAAGACTGCAATAGACAGAGCTTATTTAATTTTCCACGCAAACTGAGTGTGAAAAAATTTACTACGTTCTCAATCATTCGTGGAAAGCAAGTACAAAATTTCAGGCTATTAATACAGACTGTAAGAGAAGAGAGAATAGAAAGGAAATATAGTTATTAAATATTTTATCTGATGGGATTTCGCATTACTCTCTGCACGAAACAATTGACAATGATATAGGTAGACACTTGCGAAATAAATAGTATATCTGTCGGAAAGAGAAAAGAGACGTCGGAGAAATCGTCCGTCGAGTTTTGATGAAACACCCATTTTAATCGCGTTTTCCAAACGTAACGTCTGTAACGAGCGCTAAACGCGCGTTTAGCATGCACGTGGCGGCGATAGCCCGAAATTCCGGGACAAAGTTTCGCCGTCGGCCACGATACGCGACTGACACGTAGGTAGCTGCAGAACGGGCAAAGGTTATCGCACGACCGTACACGAGTTAATAGCGCATGCATGAGCTGCTACCATACAATCCGAACATATGTTGGAGCTCTCGTACACACGGTGTGTAAGAGCGAAACTATCTCTCGCACCTCCCTATCCACCAAGCCCTTCTATCCGTTTCAATTTCACGAGCATGCCCGACGGCTGGACGTAATAGACGCCGGTCGTGCTATCGAACCGAGCTAATAGGATCAGCCGTACGTGCCTGAAACGTTGCCTCGGCGAGATTCCTTGAATTTTAAGGATTAGAGCTGCCGCATTGCCGACGTGGAAAAATTTTTTTTTTTTTTTTAGATGCAAGAAAAAACTTTACGTTCTCGCTGAAATGTCAGTAAGAAAAATTGCGGAAGAAAGCGCAGTCGTGCATTAATTAATTTTACATTACGTCGCAAATTCTTTCGTAAATTGTAAATAACTAGCTATCCATTTCTGAAATGGATAGCTGGTTATTTACAATTATCATGTATTATACTTGTCTAATTATTATTAGGAATTATCTTAATAAATATTTATAAAAATATGAAAAAATTAATCAACCGACGTGATTGCTTTGTGCTTTCAGGTCTCGCAAAAGTCGGGAATCTGGGAGGGCGGGAACTCGTCTTCGGGGGGTGTCGCGGAGGGCCCTTCGCGGAGTGTCTCTCACGCGGCGAGTCTGGATGCTATCTCGAAGCGAGCCGTGAAAGCAGAAACGGCGAGAGCACCTTGTCGCAGTCTCACCTGCAGCGTTTGTAAGTACACGATAACCTCCACTGCGTACAATTCATTTTTGTTCTATACTTCGTGTCCCGCGAGTTGCCTGATCTGGCATTAGCGCTTTCTGTGGAGCGGTGTTTTGTTTTACGACCGACAATATATATGTACGTTCCCCTAGTTGCGTTGCGTTTCAATTCTAGTTAGCGGAACATTTACTTTTCTAAAGGTCACAACTGATATAGAAACCTTTGGATTTCATCGATCATTTTGTGAACAATTGAAACGAATAGCTTAGCTATACACAAGTTAAAGAAATATCGTAATTATTCTATTTGAAAGCTAATATGATTGAATAGCGTTTACTTTATCGTTCCGCCGTCCATAACGTCTGCAAAGATTTTTATTTGACTCTAATTGAGAAAACGGGGAAATATTTCAATGTTGTGATTGTAGTTTGGTTGAAAAAGTTTTATTCGCATTTATAATTGCAATATATGATCCACATGCATGACCATTTATATGTATCGCGGTTAAATAATAATTTGTGGTAACGCGAATAATAATAATATCGTTGCATGCGATGTTTCATGCCGCGGATGTTGACAGATAGTGACCATCTGGCCTTCCATGCCATACATCGCGAGCAAAGAGCACTCTATACTCTATAACGTCGCGAACTGTACATCGATATATGTAGCTCATAGGAGCGGGAGGTCTTGCATGTTTGCAGATAGAAACTGATAGATAAATGTCTCTTCCACTTGCTTTGTCTTTCCCACTTGCGTTGATTACGGAGAAAACAAAATTATGCGGAAAGATATTTTTTGCCGAGCAGAGGGCGATTTATTCTTTATTCTAACAAAGAATTAAGTACATTCTTTCTTATGAGTGTCCACGATCAATTTTTAATATTTAATAATGTGTCTTTAATATTTATCTTAACGTATGTCAAAGATGACTTGAGTATCAATATTCCGTTACCGTATGTTCTTGATAGACTTTTATTCTCTCAGTAAAGTAAATTTTACGTTGGAAATAAACGGAATTTGAACAAAGCTTGAAGCTAAAAAGATGTCCAGCGGTTTTAAGACGCTTTTTGACAGTCTTCATGACTTCATCGTAACTGCCGTTGGTCACCACTTGAAATGCAATAAGCATCCGACAGTTGCTACGTGATCTGGTAGCAGCTTTGCCAAGAGTATGAAGTTTATCTAGAGCACGGAAACAATGCGAAAGCGTTCGGGTCACCATCTCCGTCTAAGAGCGTCCGACTGTTCTTAACGTCGTCCGATAATACATAGACGACAGTTCTTGAATGTTGGGAAAAAGAAGTATAAGTCGCGAGAACGAGTTTTAAGGCACAGAGACGACAACAAAGGATCGGGGAGAGATGCCAGATCCTGCCAGAGTCCGCGCGTCTATTTTTAATACAGTTAGGTCGCGTAGGAAGGCACCCTCTTTGTGGAGGATGTGTATTCCAAAATAACTAACATTAAGCTGCGCACGTAAATATGTTCGCACAGCCAATCAACCCTAATTAAGTTTCATAAAAGTATAAATAACTTATGCGCAAGTATAAATAGTTCTTTCGAACTTTCTCTCTCTCGTGAATTTCAATCAAGAATTATGCCTTTAGCCACCTCGGCTAAAGGAATTGTCTTATACCTAAATATATAGCTAAATTTGTAATAGACGTCAGGACATGCTTATCTGATTTGATCATAATTTTTTATTTTATTTCATTTTATTTATAGTGAAAGAAAAGATGGTTGTATTTTATATTAAATATCTAGCGAAACGAAGACTGTAACGTCTCTGTGCTTTATATTCTTCTTCTTTTAACAAACAGAAAATTATGATAGCTTTCCCAATCCTTTTCCCCCCTTATTTTATGCATTACGTTATCGCCTTCGTCAGCTTGATGGCGATCCCCTCTCTCTTCACGACCTGTCAATCCAAAGTCAAACCACAGTAAACTATTTTAGTAGCGGGCCGAGGGAGCGAACACGTCACCCTCGAGCGACGACCAGCGACAGTCGATAATCTGGCCGAAGGTAAAACAGGAGGGAGCAAACCCTGTTCTTTTGGTTTTCCTTTAACCGACCGCGAGTCAACCGGCGAGCTTGCACCCCTTTACAACTTACCAAGCGCTTGCAGCTTTCTTGTTATCATGAGCTTTCGAGATCTGACTTCGTACTACTTGTGTCCGATTGAGCTTTCATAGGCCTGTTTCTACTACTCACCACTTATTGTTACTGTATATTTGTACTGTTTTACTACTACTACTTACTACTTTTACCATTTTGATTTATACAATATGCTAACATTTAAATTCCACTGTTTGTAAAAACCGTTTTGAAGAAATATCATCGTTTTATATCTCTGCCGTATACGATTATCAGACCGGCACTCGCTCGATCAGCCATTTTATACTCGCAAATCTGAGGACGTCCAGATGTACATACGTCTAGATATCTTTAACTGTACTTTATGTGAAGCAATCCGGTTTCTTCGATAATGCATGCAACTCACACAATTTGAACTTTATTTATTTATTAAATTTAACAGAGGAAAAACTGTCTGACGAAAGATCTGCATATTTCTAAAAAAAAAATCCGGATCACTTTCGAGTCATATAACGTATTTTATGCAAAAATTTTGGTTTTACGTTTTGCCTTTTTCTGAAATGTAATATGTTATTTCTCAAGAATAATGAATATTCCGTATTCATTTCGTATCTTGAAAATATCTTTATTCAAGTTATTGATATTGATTTATTCTAATCTTGACTTTCGCTCTCTCAAACCGAATGCAAATCGGAAACAAACGAGCGCGAGCAAACACAAATGAACTGCTTCAATGCTGTTAGCACACATCGAAGCAAATTTTTCACTCGTATTTATTCATGTTCGTTTGTTTGATCTGAATCCGACATCTAAACTCTCATCGATCAACTGACTCTTCGAAAGTAGTAAAGATCAAGGATTTCACTCGGGTACATTTGGCTGATTGAAGATCAAATTTCCATGCTTTACTTTACAACGAGACAAGAATGATTAAGCATTCACAGCTTCTTTTACTCAAACACATATGCAAATATCACAGTGCATATTTAGGTATTTGCCATTATGTACGTACTGATCCAGCCATGTGAACCGCGCTTAATCGCGGGGCCGCGATCAACAACAATTGCCATATATCATTGTATAAAAATCATCAGCAAATTGATCCTCCCATTATATACATATATTACATATAATAGTATCCGATGTATCATCTAATTAACGCATCGTCACGCGATATATAACGTCTCGCGCGACTTTTACGAACAATAAAACAATCTCTCTTTCACAGGTATGCAGCTTCTAGTGCGGATTAACTAACTTGTTTTATTAACACACTTCTGAACGCTTCTAGAGAGATATAGGCTCGGTTATTTATTCATTCGTCAAGCTAATCGTGGACATCGAAGCGATCACCAATACGATCTTCGATTAATATTAGATTGCTTGCAAAATATACAGTTAAAAAGGAATACAATTAAGAAAAGGATAACAATATTATAGTTTTTAAATACATTTTTTATCAATGCATTCTTCAACAGATATTTTTACATAATGCAACATTTAAATTAGTTATAAAACATTGTCATTTCTTTAAAACAGAAGAATAATGCGGAATATATGGATGTGGTATGATCGTTTCGTTGTACTATTGTATTTACATTAGATTAGTATGCGTACTGGAAATGATATTATAAAACCAGAAGAATTATGTTGTATAAGACACGTATTACTATATACACACGTGCCTGTATTCGTACTAGGTTATCACACTATCAGCTTTTTTATAATCGTTTAAATATATCGATTAGCGATGTATATAAACGATTGATTTTGTGACTTAGCTCATTAGACTCGCTGCCGTCAGTTTCAAAAATCCATTGAGATTCGAATAGATTCGATTTGATCGAGCCTGTATTTCACGCCTATAGATTTTGGATTAATGATAACAATGATACCACTTTACCTTTCGCGTAGCATAACTATGAAAAGACTTACACCTACTATTCATTTTTTGTAGCTGCGAAACATTCGAAAATCTTTCCTGGCGTCGCTTCCGAAAGCGATTTGCAGAAATGGCGAACGTCCAGGGACAGGAAGTCGCCGTCTTTGAGTCAGATGGGACCGGACTCCATCAAACACAAAGTAAGTTACCATGCTCAAAATCACGAAGATCACTCATGCATTTAGTTCCTATTCCTTAACTTAGATTACTTTTTAATTAATTAAACATGGAATTATTAAATTAATAAATATATTAAAAACGGATTGATATATTTTTTGAAAATATTTTATTATTTTCAACATAATACTTTGTTAATGCGTACTTTTTATCATTATAGTTTTCCTTACAAGACAATGGATCTGCGAAGTATTTTCAAGGAGCAATGCACACACCAAACATGGGAGAAAAAGTTGCTCAGGTAAGTAAAATATCATAATTAATGAACGACGTTAGGGTCCGAAAATTGTGAGGAAAACAGGTAGAAAATCTCAAAAGGTCGCAACGTTAAATATATATGTATTTCAATTAATTATTACGTGGGATTATCTACAGAAATAAATTCTTTCTTGTGTGTGTAACATAAAAATAGTTGTATGATTATATAGAGAGGAGTTTTCTTGTCATACAGAGAATCGTGATATCTCATTTCGAGAGATGGCAGGAAATTAAAAGCCTCACGGCGACGTATTTATCCCATTAATTGAAATTGGCGTAAAATGTTTTCTGGAAATGAAAGCGTCAGCCATTCCTTGGTGGGTCAAAGATACCTTCGCCCACTTGGAGCAATCTAATTTCGTGAATTAAAGATAGAATTCGCAGAGAAGTTAAATCTCATTTGCTGATACCAACCAAATAAAACGTGCTTTCGTCACGAAATACTCTCGCTAAATGAAAACGAATTTCTGCCCCTAAAACACTTTGGGGTGAATTTTATGTCTTCTTCTACAAGAAACAAATTACGTAATTAACGTAATAAGCAACTGTATTTGATAAATTTTTGCGTAGTTCATTTCCATTGTTTCGATTAATTAAAAGTTAAAGAATAGTAAATCTAGCAACATTTACGAAAGTAACAATATTAATAGAATAGCACATATATATAATTAATTGTGACGATTTGCTGTCAAATTACTATGCGAAAATTCCCTTTCTTTTTTTAAACAATTGCAGACTTTGCTTATTAAATAAACTTTTATCAGTTCTTGCACATCAAGTTAGTTTGTGTTTTTTTTATCGCAGATGATAAACAACTCTTGCTTTTTTAAATAAAATCTCGTTTCACATTTAGCACGTGACTGTAGGTGGGTGATGTATGAGAAATGTGACGGAACTTGTGAGTTTTCAAATATTTAGTAAAACAGCAATGCATAGGCGAAGAGTAGAGAAAGGAGGTTGTTTGCATATGGGTGTACTTTTAACACACTGCCTTACATTAATACAGCCCTGACTGGCGCCAATCCGACTGCGCCGCAGTCTCGTAGGCGGAAATCTCCCGCAGCATAGGACTCTCGCAAAATGACGTTTTATAACGAATATCAACGCGGTATAAAAAGCCGCAGAGTAAAAACTCTGCGGTTTGAGAAAGATACGAGGCCGTTGGGATCTCTCAAATTAATATTATCGGCGAAACGTGAAATTAGAAAGCGTCTCGTTTAATGAATCCGTAATAGCCACATGCTGAAATAGTAACGTTACAATACCATCTATTTATGTTAACGTCAACATGCGAAAAAGAAAATTAAATTGCATCGCGATATGAATGCGAGGCAAAAAATAGAATGGAGCGAAAGACAATCGTATGACATATTTAAAATTAACTCGATATTTGACTTTATATCGGCCAATAAAAATTACTTTATTTCTCAAATACTTGTCATACCATACGGTAAATTGTACTCTTTCACATATATTGCTATTTTGTTACGTATAAGCGTAACACAACGCGACATTTTATGTGCAGAAAACAAATTTTCTAAGTTCGTGATCGATTGTTTCGCATTACTCCAATGTTTCCTGAATATACTATTGGTACGTGGTGACAAGTATACAAAGACTTTCAGGTCAATCAAGTTTCTCAGAATTTTATCGGAACTAGAAGACACTGTATACACGTGTATACACGTGTGATCACGAAACCTTACTCTTGCATGCATGAAACAATTAAGATTAGATTAAGTGTTTATTTCCCTTAACGTTGTAACTGTCTCTTGAAACATTCTGCACTTTGTAATATGCAAATCCAATCTGCTCGACAAAGTCGTGCAAAGCTCATGGGCTTCCAAGAAGTCGTAACATATATATTTATGTGTCGCTTTGGTATTGTCGTAACTTTGATCATTACTTCGTGGTCGCGTTATTCCGAACAAACGTCTGAATTATAGATGCTATTCCTCCAAGTTGCAGGCTGCATTTCAGCAAGCACACCCATCATTTGGCGGTGAGGCTTAACGGGAGAGGAGTTCTCATCGCGCGTGCTCAGTTATTTATATAAACCAGAATAGCCACCGAATTTCCAATATATTGATAACCGATACTGCAACATTGCAGAGATTTTTATCATGTACTCAGGTGTTGTTGCAATAATTATATCAACGCCAATAAATCAATTTCCCTGGTTTATAACAGCGCCGACGTTTTTCATCAGGAGGTTCGTTTTAAAGCTGCGCAGAAACTTTTTCTTTATTTTGCGAAAGCATGCTATAATCCGTTAGCTTTAACATTATGACAAAATATTGTTACATTCATTGACATAGATATCCATAAATTTGTCACAGAAAATTCTCTCGAAATTTCAAGAAATATCTAAGATATTCGTTTTAGTATTTAAATCAATCTATTGAGAACTGTGACTAGTGAAACTCTGATGCAGCTGCGTTTATGCCATTTTCGTTGCACATGGCAATGCGTAAAAACGCACGAGATTCAGTGCCGAAAATAGTATCATGCGAGCTCGTTTAGCGATCATCAAGCTTTCGCAATGTTCCGAGAACCTGCTTCGAAGAAGGAAGCAGCCGCCAGTAAGAGAATAATTAATAGCACGTGAACATCAAATAGCTGACATTCCGTACTTATTTCCTGGCGCGGAAGATCCTCGATATCTTTTACGATTAGGCAACTTGAGTCCCGGTATTTTTCATTTTAACTTACACTAGTCAGAATTGCGTAACCGACTGCGAGAGAAATTACCGGGGGAAGACGAGAGGCCACAATTAGCGTGAGAATGATTAATTAATAACGGTAACTAATGAATCGTGCAAGACATATCGAGGCGATATATACATGACATCTCTGCAATAAATGTACGTCCTATAAATTTAAATGGATCGTAACGCTGAAATAGTATTAGAATAAGCAGCACACTCGAATATTCGAATAATTGATTATCTAATTAATTATCTATTTAAACCGTAATGTCAATTAATCCTCTTCTTTTGAAGTTCAGTTCTCAATTAAATGAGAACTAATACCTTTTCTAGGACGATCGATCTTTAACTTTAAAAACAACAGACTTGCTGTTTTAATACATTTTTTCCATCGATCGAAAAATAAACTCTTAGCGACATGACTAATTAAAAATCCACTAAAAATCTTTTGTCAGTGGGGAGGTTTTCTAGAATCCTGGGTACTCTCAGTAAATTCGGTCATCTACGCATTTATTGCGAATTAAAAAAAAAACAAGACAAGGGGGTAAGATCGCATCCAGTCTTCTGCGAGTGGCGGGATAAAGGCGTACCGGAAGTACGGATGCACACGTCAATCGCGACGCGGGGGAAGAGACAAATCCGCTGGCTGGCGGATTGCCCGCCGTGGCAAGAGGAGAAAGGAAGAACGACTTATCGGGGCGCACGCGTGCCGGAATGAGAGGGAAAGAGAGGGCTATGAGAGGGCTCGGGAAATGCATGGGCTTTCCGTTACACGGCGCCCTGATCAGTGTCGCAGTGTCCCCCGTTCTGCCTGGCAGGTAGCTCCGTCACTCGCCACTCCGTCCACGTTCTCGGCGAAGGAAGATCGCACATGCGAACGGTGATAAGACGTCCTTCTTACGTCCGCGGGTTCTGCAAGGGCGAGAACCTGCCGATCAATTCATTCGACGTCGCGCCCAGTCCGTGCTCGTCGCCCGTCCTCGAGACCCGCGCGAAACCTAATTGGACGGCGGCGCGCGTTCTCCCTTCGCGTCACGTTCTCACGCAAGATCATGACAGAACATCAAGTGGTACCTACCAGCAGTACCCATGTCAACTTAGCCGCGAGTGATCGGGATCGTTTGCCAACGTTCGCGAACCACAGTTTCTAAAATTGAGACTGTCATTCGCGAGAAAACTTTTCATCTGTCGGTTCGCGGTTGGTCACCAATAATCGCGAGGACCTCGAGGATCGGTGTTTTTGCGATTTCTCGGGACATCCGATACCGAGTTCAGGGCGCGTCTCGTAAGATAGGTCGCGGTTCATTACCGTGCGAATTTGCGAGAGTCAAAAGGCGTGAGATCGCCGATCGATCGTGGCCCTGAAAGAAAAAGAGGAAGAATCGTGCGCCGACAACGACTACGACGAAGGGGTTGGTTGCAACCAATGGCGACAGTGAACGCCGAGCCGCGAACAATGTGAGCGTGTGCTTTAAACGAAACTTCTCTAATCACAAAAAATTGAAAGTACAAATAAATATATAAAATAGTCAAGTACATAATGAACGAAGAAGTTGCTGCGTTTCGCATGTCATCGAATAACATACAAAATATCACAGTGATCACGTATTATAAAATGTATTGGAAATACATACAGAAAAAAATGTTGTAGATAAGTGCAACTCCATCCAGGAACACTATATATTCGAAACATTCAATTTTGTTTGAAATTATCTAGTATATAATAAATTAAAGCTAAAAAATAATTATGATTGTATAAAATTTATTATCAGTTTTTAAATTTCACAATATTATTGGAAATTTTTTTATTTTTTTATATCTGTAATAATTTTTTATATTTTTATATCATTGGGTCATTTTACATAAAATTCCATCTACTGATATACGCACTTTTGAAACTGCGACTTTCAGTAGAATTTTTAATAAATGAGTGAGTTTAATAAATGCATTCATTGATGATTCTGCTTTACCAAGCGATAAACTGCTCCTCATTTATTAAGATTAATCACGGTACTTTCATGCAAGCTGTGCCAAATAATTTTGTCTCTCTTCTTGGCATCATTCATCATCCATGTCTTTGCAGAGTGTCTCAGATTCGTTGCATACCTATACAGTTACAGATTATAGACCTAAAGATTGCGTGACAATCAAATCTTTATTAAGAAAAAGTTTGCTCCAAAAATTTATTATTTCAGAAAATAAATTTTTACGTTATGAAAATGAACTTGACACGCCCTGTGTATTATTCTCTAGATATTCTCTAAATTCACGTGATCGTTCTCTAGATTCACATAATTCTATTCGTCGCGGCTTTCTGTTGCACAAATTCACGACATGCAACGGATTCTGTTCGAGACTGGTTCGAGACATGAACAATCTAGTTTGCAAAAGGAGCGCCACATACGCGCCCATCCACGTGCTCCTCTATACACTTTCGTGTTACACGTTGCGTAGTTGCTTTCGTGTTACGTTACGAGCTACGGTACCCTAAGGACCTCCAAAATGGCGACAGCTTTATTGAATCGGTTTCTTACGTACCAAACCGTCGGTGTTTTCTTTCTGCCCCCAAGGAATAATTTTTTTGAAAACCGCAGAACATATTTTATTCAAGCTTTCCAGCATTTTATTTTAATGCAAGCTTTTTTGAAAACAGAACATATTTTATTGAAGCTTTCCAGCATTTTATTTTAATACAAGTTTTTTCACTATCATCTATCATATTTTTATGTTTCGTATTCATTAAACTAATTCTTGATATGATATATGATAATTTACATTAAGTGTTACCATCTCATTACTGAAGCTATCGCAAACTTTTGTTTTGTTCATATGTTCGAACTTCTCTAATACAATTAAATAGTGCATTATCTAAACTGTTCCCACATTGTTGCTTAAAGTTGACATCAATTTCAGATTTTGCTTGTCATTTTCATACGCTTATCATGAGCAATTAAGTTCGTGGAAATTATATCTTTGCAGAAATGCTAAGTTTATAAAATTTATATTTTGTCGTATTAAATTAATATAAATTTTTTACTCAGCTTTAACGACATAAATTCTCGCAAAGAAAAATTAAGCTAAAAACAAAAAATTCTACAATATACACATATACGTCTCTTTGATTGCGATTAAAAATGGACGCACCCAAGAGATCTAACAAATGTAGAAATCCTAAACTTCCTTGAAAGCCGGGAATTCGTGCTCAATCTCGTTTCAAATTATTATGCTGAATCTCGCTCGTGAGAACACGATAATGGCACGAGGCTCAAAATTAATTCTCTGCAAATTCAGCAGATTCAAGTTGAGGTTAAAGCAGAAGGGTCCATTTTCCCTTTATCGGCAAAATCGATAACGTCCTCTAGAAGGATATGAAGCAGCTACCAAAATATTTATTATTTTCTAATTAGAACGTACACATTGACAAAGCCGCGATAAAAGACTCACTAAAAAAACATTCGCGAAGTATCCTAGATTTAAATTCTTCCTATCGGCATTACTTAACAGTTTTTTTTTAATATGTATTTTTATAACATTTATTGTAAGGAAAAAAATATCATCTTTGAATTAGATTAACCATTGCTTCTTTTATAACGTCTTTCAATTATTTATTTAGAATTATTTAATCACTTGGTACTAAATTTGTAGGGATAACGGAACACCTACGATAATGTGATTTCCACGAATTCACTTGTCTGCATATAACATTGATTTCCGGAGAAAATCGTTAAGAAAACCTTTACACGACTCCGGTCATGTAACTTCGACGTCGGAAATCAATCAGCTTTTCTTGTAACTTGAAACAGACGATTCGGGCTATCATTTTCGACGTGAGATTAATTGCCAATCGTATCGAACTGATGTCGGGAGGCAACCGAAAAATATTCTGCCCAGGGGATGAATTTATCTTTTACCCTCGCACCGAAGGCGGTATTTTCGCGGCAACGACACGCGGCCACGTTACCACAATGCAACTGGCGAAGGTCATAGCCACCAGGTGATCAATGACTGGCGTCCTTGCGTCGCGATGCTAACACCACCCACATTTGCAGGCGCTCACGTATATATGCGCGTGTGTCCTTTGTGTGCAAATGCATATGCAGGTGCCGATAGGCACGAAAACGCACGATCCACTTGCCTCACCGTAATATACCCCACCGCTCCTTCGACTTTTACATTATTTCGCAGCCGACTTAAGTCCCACTTTTATTATCAATGCCGAGAAGGATCGAAGTAGACAATGGCTAGTTGGACACGCGATGATCGTGAATTCGTAAAAAAGATGATTGTGTTGTTCAGTGTCGAATGCATTCGGCTCCAGGAACCATCTTGCGCAGACATTTTGTCCGTCGCGCATTTTATACTAGTTGCACATTTCGTTCGCGATGTTCATCACAAAGGCACATTTCGTTCGCTACAATAATGGCTTCCGGAAGCTTTTAACTTTGATGTTATCAATAACCGTTTAGCATAAATTATAAAGATCGTAAAATTACAACGATGTAAATCACATCGTTGCATGATGGACTTTCCGCCATCGTGAGCCCTTTATCAAGAATGCAAAATGACTATATCATGCAGAAAGCTGCTTGCATGATGTTTGTTAACGTGCAAGATTCATCTTTATCCTTCATCCTTCATTTTAATGTTACGCATAGCTCGATAGCACGATTTAATTTTTACAAAGTATTAATTATTTTTTTCTTAAAAATAAAAAATATTTTTTCAAATATATTATAATATTGTTAATTATATAATATTAACGAAAAATTTAACGAAACTTAATATTTTTATTTTATTTTAGTAACTTAACGTTATGTGAAACATTATGTTACTATAGAACATTCTGATAGTAACATGCAATCATCGTTATCTATAGTCGTTTCCAAAAACCACATTTCGAGAAAGAGACTGTTTATTTTCTTAAATGTCAAACGAGCAAACTTCCCTCTACACGTTACATTACTTTGCAAAAGTCTCAAGTTTCGAACCGGCACCAGGTAAAATTTAACTACGCAACGAACAAGTTGATGCACGCAAACACGATATAACGCGACAACGTTTTCGTTCATAGAAGTTCCCCTTCCGTAATTACTTTATTGCAAAATATACATGTTAACAAAAAAAGTTATACTTTTAAGGTGGAAACTGGACAAGAAGTTTTTGGTAAATTTCTAGAGAAATAGAAGCAATTATTTATCTAAAAATTTCATGTTTCTATGAAACTTTTGCATATATTATCAAGTTAAAGAATTATAATTTTGTAGAATTTAAAATAAGCAATTAAGTGCATAAATTTCTTATTTTCGTAAATAAAATTTGGAAATTCGAGACTTGATAAAGAAATCGACTTGTTTAGTTTCTCACTTAAGGGATAACTTTTTAATTCTTACGACAATTAATAACAATTGATTAAAAATTTTAAATAGAAACAGAGATACATCGTGCATCAGCAAACGAACGAAAGTATACAAATTAAGATGCACATAAGGACTTCTCTGACTCATTCGTGAACCGTGAAACTGCGAACACTGCTTAATTTCGACAATAAAGGCATTTCGTGCTACTCATCCGTTTTAAAAGCAAACATTTACTGCGTTTTTACATACTACAAGGAAGAACAAGGAACAACGCGCGTCAAGAGAATCATCGTACTGTCTTAAGAATAAGAATTACTAGTTTTTTTCGCTACAGTCAATTAAATCGGCAACTAAATCACTCGGAGTATCAGTTATCACTGTGCCAATGAGCCGAGAAATCGTCCGAGACAAATTGTATTCTGAAGAAAGCAAAAAAGCGTCTCGCGTGTCGGATTATTTATCGAATAAAGAAGAAAAAGCGTCCTTCAGCGAGGTCTTGAATAATTAACCTCCCATCGGCCGGTGTTTCTCCTACATCGGACGAGGGTCAAGAACTCCGCGAAGAACTGGGATTTCTCGCAAGACGCCAAGTCCGAATTTCTCCCGAAGCCGCTTGAATGCTATAAATGAGCGATGACGACAGAAGGGTAACCGACGGTGACTGGGAGTGGACCCTGGTTAAGGGTTGTTGGGACAGCGACAGCGAGAGGAGCGCAGCGGAGGGAGAGAAGGAAGAGGAGGAAGAGGAGGAGGAGGAGGCTGTTGACTCGTGTGAACTGGCGCCCCATAGTGCGATGAGCGTGGGGGCTGGTAGGGTCGATTCCCCCAGCCCCCAGGACATCAGACTGCTCCATGACCTCGTTGAAGATCTTAGCAAGGAGCAGGATGAAAATAAGCCGCGGGCGGAACAGGTGAGCCATATCGTTACCTTCCGGAAGTAGAGCGAATATTACACGGGATCGCTACATACGGGTCGGCAACCTCTGCAACGTTCGCTATCGAAGTCCGATAACTCCTTGATTCGCGCTGCGCGGCGGACAATCGCGCATTTACCGCTTCACCCTCGGATCGTTTCCATCGCCGAGATTATATTCTTGGAAGTTCTTACTCGAGTATCCAATTTCTAACAATAATCCATGTACGACGGCGTGAAACTTTTTCGCAAAGTAGGTTGGTATAAGCGGCTTCATGAATCAGACAACGCTAAAAGCGGTGTATAGAGCACTCTATGATATTTCTAATAATGTTATAAAAACTTTGTATGCAATTGTCTATTATTTTTAAACCAATGAGATTTTATATTCTTTTTACACAACGTATATCGGTCAATTTATAATTATACTTATATCTACATTGAAAGCATGATACTCAGAATTTGATATGTGTTGTTTTAATGAAATGGAAGACACAAGTTCTAATACATATTACTGGCTTGCATTACGATCTGTTTGCCGACTTCAAATCTAGAACACATGGCACACATATGTACTCCGAGTTTCACAGAATTTGGGAAACTTTGCGACGAAGCTTTCCAGAAGAAAGAAGAGACTTCGCTTGTTGTGAGGCTATAATTTAATTTCTATAATTTAAAAGCAATCTGAGGTCTTGGATGATTTTCAAACCACGCGCAAAATGAAATGTCGCGTTCTTTATTTTTTTCTCTGAGTCGCAATGAACAAGCGCGAATGTGAGAACTAGGTTGGCGCTTATCGATGGATCCAGAATAGTCCAGAGCGCTTTCCAGAGGCGTTAGCTGACTGATGGACCAGCTGTAGTGACCCAAATCTAGGTGGAATGATTTAGAGATGTTTTAAAAGGAATGGCCGCGCGCCATGATCAATGAAGCGTGCCAGCGCTTTATCTTAATTTTTTTAATTAATTCTTCCGGCGCTTTTGCAAGTGATAAATACTCCCCCGTACCTTTTGCGTATAGAAATAGCGACTAAAGTTTCTCACATTATAACTTTAAACTTGTCGACCAGCGGAAAATATTGCCTATTGGGTGTTTCGAGAAAACGAGAGCGCTGGGGATTAGAACTTATCTTCATGAATCTTACATCCTTCCAGCAAGCCAGAACCGGATAGACAATAAAGCACTGACGGGATTAGCAATATCTTCTTTTAAGAGTATACTAAACTTCTCGTTAGTCCGCTGGAAAAAGTAGGAACATTCTTTTGAAGAGAGGATTTGTATCATATTTGACAAAGGAGATTATTATTCCCTTTGTGTGACAACATGTCAGGAATAAAATCTCCATAATATTCCCGTTATGAAGGGATGATAATACAGAGATGATAATCCGGTTAATGGCTATAAATTCTATATTCTCGCATTATTACCTTGTAACGATATTAGTAATAATATATAGCAACCCGTTTTGCAATTGTTTAAAAAAAAATGGATACTAAATTAAATTATTCAACTGAACTGAATTAACAACTAATTAAAATGATGAATTAACTTTCATCTGTTTACGTGCGATGTAAAGAATTGCATTCATGATGATACAATTACAAAGCTTCTATCTAAAGTTTTTATTAGGAGAAAGTGTATGAGAGGGTAGATCGTTATCTAAGTTGTGGCCAATTTCCGAGGCGGCAAAAAAAGCAGTAGTATCGTATGATTACAGGCGCGCCATCAAAAATGATGTAATTCCGTAATAGGTAGCAATGGTATAAAATAAAATGGTATGGCTCGTTACGACAAGAGAGAGAGAAAGATCGCACGACTGCGTCAAGAAAGTTCGTTTTGCGGAAGATGAAGGGCGAAAAATAAATAAAAAGGGGAAAACAAATAGGTCTACAAGTACAAGGTTTTTTCATGATTTTAGTTGCGCGTTGTTCCTCCGCTTTGCGCGTTTTTTTGTTGACGAAAATAAAACTATCGTAGTTGCCACGTTGCACGGAAGAAGCACTGACCGTTCAATACATGGATCGTTCAAAGGCTTACGGTCGGTGGAAAATATCGTTGAAATTTATAGCACGTTCGATGAAGGGACAT
Source organism: Temnothorax longispinosus (assembly GCF_030848805.1). NCBI lineage: Eukaryota > Metazoa > Arthropoda > Insecta > Hymenoptera > Formicidae > Temnothorax > Temnothorax longispinosus. Next base: position 15,339,509 of record NC_092363.1, on the reverse strand, counting down.
CAGGATTCCAATATATCCATTACGGGGATAAAATAAATTGCAATCGGAAACGAAGATAGATAACTTTCTCCCCTGTGGCAAGAATGCATGAGCAAATGCGAGATCTGATAACATCGCGCGTTTGCATATATTTGGACCACATTTGCATATGTTTGCACCGTGTTATAAATTGCTAAGAGTGAAACTCATGATATCGTATTATCGTTTGATATCGTTTGTACGAAATAAACTCATACACATATTTATTCTAGTACGAGGCCTAATAGATATGTTTAACACTTTTATTTGAAATGAAGTATACATATATTTCCATTAATAAAATGTATATATAAATTATAAAAGAAGATGGAACATTTTTTCTCAGCCGACATATAATTTCGTATTTGCCGACATAAATCTTGAACGTATATCACGACAAGGGTGCAGAAAGAAATCTTGCGATATAATCACGGATGTTTTCTTTCCATTTTTATTTCGATATCTTGAGAGGGAAAGCAGAAGCAATGATCAGACCCCGTTATCTACGTGACCCTTTGCACGAGACTACGCGACGTTTTAACAATCGTATCTGGTAAGGAAGCATTCTGTAGTCTCATAATGCTCGGTGTTCCACAATGGTCCGCTTGACGTCGACCAGCGTCAGCTGGCGTCCCGCGCTGCTTCGCCCGGCGTTGCGCCGCGCGGCGTCGCGCATTCTCCTCTCGACGGGGGTGATCCTCGCGGACCCGAGTCTGCGTAGAGACACCCGTTGCGCGCGCGAGCGAGGCTCGGCCGCCAATCAATAAGACCGGAGTACAGGTGGGTCGTCGTCAACGGCAGCGGCGGCGGCGAGGACGGCGACGACAACGAAGCCAGCGCGCATATCGAAAACGAAGCTAACGTAACGCGACGCGACACTGAGAACGTAGAAAAGTCGACTGCCTCCGACATTGACACGACCAAGGGTGAGAGACGAAGGAGAGACAAGGAATGGTGCCGCGCGCAAAAGAGTTAGCCGCCGAGGGCGGAAAATTGCTGCGATCCGACTCTCTCGCCTCTCTATCTCTCTCTATCTAGCTGTCTAGTTCTCTCCCTCTTTCTCTCCCTCTCCCGGAAACAAGAAGTTGAAATGTCGGCTGGAACAACGATCGCGACCCTCTGAAGCGCGCGACGCGCCTCCACTCGAACGTCCCTCTCACGTTAGTCGCTCGGCCGCAGTGCACTCGTACGGGGGTCGACCCGGACACCTTGCTGGGATGATGAGGAGACGCGTCGGTTGTAGTCGATGGTGCTCGCGGAACTATCACGACGTGCTACGTATGCTGGAAATCGGTGCGTCATCCGGGCTCGTCGTCGCTACGCAGCTGTGAGTCAAGTCGGACAATTCAGATAATGTTTTATGTGCGATATATCTCTGGTGATGATTGGACGTCGCGGACGCATATACCTTGCCGGAATTTTATGAGCGTGTTTATGGTCAGAGACATTGTCCTCGATTTTACTACTGGCAACTGGCAGCTGTAGCACGCCGAGTATGGACTCGTCGGTAGTCGACCGTAAGCACTCCGTCCTGTCGATCACTCAAGCGAATCCGAACGACTGCGAAAAGAAGAGCTGTAACGCAACGGATGCACAATTTTAAGAAGGGAAGAAAAAGACCTTTGCGTATACGATACTCGTGACATGCGTAAATCCAACGAAATGCAAGTGATAGTTATAGAGCTCCGGGCTCACCCCGAAATTAAGGAAACTGTTTTATTTGAAGTTTTGTAAAAATACGCGTGACAACCACGCTGACAGATCATCCTGCCGTGTTGTGATCAATCTGAGAAGTCAGTCTATCCTAAGTTCATCCTCTCATCGATACATCTCGCCGTTAAATCAGAAGAAAGCACATAGTTCAGGATAAGATTTCTTCGATATCCGGATCTACGATTTACACGTATCGAATCAAGGAAGAAGATTTTATCGCGAGGGTCGATCACGCTCGACGACCGGTTTGATTGACCGATATCCCGTCGAGGGTATCCTTCTGTTCGGCTAAACTGATTATTAAAGGAAATTCACGAGGTGCTATACATCTTCGTTGACAGGAAATTGGAATGTTCTTGTCGTTAGACAGTATGTCGCCTTGCGCATTCGTGGAGAATTCCCCAGTATTAGCCCGTGCCAAATCCATTAAAGACATCGACGAAAGTGGATCATTTTCGCGAAACTATTGTGTCTCGTCGTTCCAAGGGCTTACACAAACATTTGTACCCGCACTGAATTTCTAATTGCCAATTATTCACTGCGTCCTCGTTACTGCATCTTACTGAGACGCGCTGGATATTTTTTACGTTTTGCTGTTCGAAACGCATGAATATCGAAGTGCTGAGCGAGGAGAATTTCTTTACATTCCGTTGTGATCTCGATTTTGCTGAATAATATTTTCACGGGCTTTGGAATAAACGAGAGTGAGGAAGAAGAGGAGGAGGAGGAGAAGCACGCTAATTGAGACTGATATAATACTGAGAAAGTTATCTTTTCCGCACTGAGACTGTCGTCACGTTCCATCCATTACTTGTTGCTAATTAATTATTAAACGAAGTTTACTGTGTCGCGATCTCCACGAAGCGCCGACGGGGAAAGTTAAGTTTAAGCCAATCATACACATACATACTTACATAATCATTCTTTTACATTTTATACCGGTGTTTTGAAGTTAAGAGAAAACAATTTTTTAATTAATTAAGAGAGACTGCAGAAGAAGATTGTCCATCGCAAGAGAGGATGTGAATTGCGATACTTCAGAAGTTTTGTTTCTATGTTGTTACGGGCCGTGTAAGAAACTAAGAATAATTATTGATAGTAGTAATTCGTCTACCGATTGCAGAGAGACGAACAAATTGACTAACAATAAGTGATTTTACGGATGTAACACGTCCTAATAACAATGCACAACATTTAATGTTAATAAGCACAAAAGAAAGTTTGCTTCGTTATTCGACAAATTCGCTTTTTACTTGAAGCATAAGGAGGAAATATATCAGCAAGAAAACATATGAAAAGCGTAACGAAACGTTAACCCAACAGTCTTTCAAAGCGTCGAACTTTTAATCAATGCTCTTTTTTGCATTGCCTTGTCTTTTGCATTGCGAAAAAATATCAGATAACAGAACATACCGATAACAATTACTTCAATTAAATTTAATTGCCTTACTCATCGTGAACGATTAGTCCACGAATCTTCAAAGATTCGTCGAAATACGACGCCTGAAAGCGCCGTGAATAAATAACGCAAAGGCAATCGACAGCGAGACCGTAATAATCACTTCGCCAAGATTCAGCTATTCAAGGAAAAACTGTCGAAGTCCCAGCCCCCAGGTTCGTCCCAACCGCGGGACGAACGCATAGCGTTGCGCTCGGTGAAGAATCAATCGATCGATCTACCAACGATCGTCAACGTGGCCACTCAGCCGCCACCGGTGGTGATAAGGAGGAAGCAGATCCCGCCGATCGAGGCGAAACAGCAGGACTCGAGCGTCGCGGACTCCAGCGTCTCCGACGAGGGGCCTCGATCCAGCCGCGAAGAGCTCAACGACGTCAGGGGGAGGAGGAGGAGAGATCGAGGACACTCTCGTCGCGACGAATCGAGACTCGAAGAGGAGAACGCTTGTGGTGGATTCGAGTTTTCTCTGGAGAACGACGAGACTTGTGCATGGTCGGGGGTCGGGAGTCACTCACGCAGAAAGCGAAACTTCTTGCCGAGATCCACGTCGACGAACGGCACGGCGAGAAGGCTGATATCCGCAGAGATCGGTGGCGGTGGTGGTGGTGGTGGTGGTACAACGTCGACGACCAGTTCGTCATCGTACGAGCGCGACCTGCACAGCTTGCTGCACGGTCAGCCGCGCAAAAACATCACCGGCTCCAAGCGCCGCAGGGGGGCTGGAACTTCGGTCGGTACCAGTGGACGCTTCGCCATCAAGATCAGCGGTAGTACCTCCTCGGATCTTCAAGAGGAAAGCGAGCTGTCGTCCGAAGAGAGAGACGCTCTGATCGAGGACATTAGAACGACGTCGAGCGTCTACCGCAACAGGATACCCAAGTTCGGCGCCAGACGGAGGGTCGTAACTGCCTCCGGATCTTCCGTAGTCAAGGATTATTATCCTAGAGCGGCGGAAGATCGACTTCTGGACTTTAATGAGGATTCCTGTTCCACTGCAACGACGTCAATTACCCTGAGACAGCATAACGTCCACGTGATCAACGAAAACGTCCACGTGATCAACGAGACGGACACCTTCCTCGACGACCTTCCCAGCTCATCTCAGAAACCGACCTCGGCACCGAACACCCTGTCCCTTGGTAGGAAACTCTCGTCTTGGAAGAAGGAAGGCAAGGATTTACTGGTCAAGTCCGTCTCTTCAGCAAACACGCTCGCCCCAACGACGATGACCTGCATAAAGTCCCCACGAGCGATGTCGGAACATCTCTTGGGGCAACTCGAGGTTCCAGTACCGCCTGCGAGCGCGGTTCTCAGTGCCCTCCGAGTTAAGGGCGGCTCGTTGCGAGAGGGCGATCGCAGCGAGAGAGTGACGGACGTCCCGCGGCAGAGATGGAGCAGCGTCAGGGTCAAGGGTGGCAGTACCAAGAGCCTATTGCTGGAGAACGGGGGTCCGCAACAACAGCCGTTGAAGGGCGCTCTTAGAAAAGAGGTATTCCATGGCGTTCAAGTAAACGTCAACCGTAATAATTAACTCAATAATTAATTCAATAAATTATAAATTAGTCACGACCTTGTCGAGTTGCTCTTTGCGAATTCACGATGGCGACACACGAATTATTTAATGTATTTTATTCTATAAAAGGGATACACTGGCATAGGTTAATCGATACTACGTAGTTAAATTATTGAAATACAATACGATACGAATAAGCAATTTTTTAGACTCGAAACCGTTGAATAAATGCCGATCACACAATAGGTAGCGTCTGACATTTTTGTACGACCCTACGATAGCATTAATACGTTAAAATGGTCACGAGTTATTTTCGGTAACGCATTGATCGTAAAACACACCTACACGACGTGGCTCTAACGTGACGGGAGATTTCAACCGCGATTCCAGTTGCTATCGTGTGTCTTATTGACGTAGATAAGCATAATACATACCTTGTTTCGATACTGTACATCTGTTCTCACTTGCGGGCTTTATTCTCAACGACTAATTACGTAATTGCTATCAGTTTAGTGAGGAAGAATGTTATCGTACGAGCTTTGATACTGACAAATTAAAAAAAAGCATCGGAGAACCACTGATGGACTGATAGATTCACATTAATCATTAAACGTGGATCGATCCATAGATGGACAAAGCTTTTCTAGGTAGTCACTCGGCTATCCCTTAATGCATTATTTGATACATTAATAATAGCTATGTTCTCTTCTCTTCCATATATCATGTCTCTCGATTAATAATATCTTCTCCGCATTTTTAGTAGAAAGAAATATGTTACTACTAAGAGAAAATTTTATATTTTTGCCTGGTAAAACAGGATGTCGAGCTTATTATCTTTGTAATAGAATAGTAGTTTAATTTTAAAAAAGGTTCGCGCGGGAAGTAAATATACGATATGCGCTGAAAAGGAGAAAGCAATATGTTGAACAGGAAATTGAAGCTGTATATTTGTAGCCCGTTCTCTTGAATCGGTCATTTGGCAAGGTCTGAATGTTGCCCCGTTGAGTTCCATCGATTAACTCGGCCAATACTATTTTCATTAGAGAAGACGCATTGTTTTCAATGAAAACACCGTTGACGACTTCATACTACAGGCTAGTTATGGCGAAGAGGATAAACATCGCATTACCATGCCTATCCCTCAGTGGTAGACGCGTTACTGCTATTTTCAGACTACACATATGTACACATGGTGCATTCTGGTAGGCTACTGTCTCGTTGAAAAACATCGATCATTTCCCCCCCCCCCTTTAAGCTCACAGTTAAATATCCCAAATAAAATTATATTAATAATTTATAATAATAACAAGCATAATTTATAATAATAGGAGAATAATTTATAATAATAACGAGAATTGTTATGTAAAGATGTCCAACGCAATAGCGAATTGATTGAAGTTTCACATTTTAATGGCTGCTTGTATTATATTACACTTATCATTATTGATATCATGACATATATCATTAAAAATGAAATTTTATACTGCGAGTATAAAATTTCATTTTTAATGATATATCGAATTGCGCACGTTATAATTTTTGCGTAGCCTTTTTGCCTTGCCTTTAACAAGTCCGTAAGGGCTAGCGCACGAACATTGCCGTAGCGTCTTACGCGAGAATCTTGCGTTACGCGACACGCAAGCCAATCTTACGGCAACGCACGAAGAAAAGCGTAATGTAACGTACGTAACATAAGACTAATTACGTTACATTCTTCTTTTTTTGTGTTCCCGTAAGATTGGTTTGCGTGTCGCGTAACGCAAAATTCTCACGTAAGGCGTAAGATGCTACAGCAATGTTCGCGCGCTGTCCCTTAGGCTAGATTATAGCTTCATGCTTTATATCTTGCCAAGGTTTTACAAATAAAAGTGGAAATTACAGGGTATAATTTGCTAAAAGGGTCCCTCGGGATGTTATTGAGCAAATGCGCCTTTATGCGACTCATTATGTAATATGTCGATCTGGAAAGCCAATAATTAGTGCATTCCTGCAATTAGACTTTATAATCAGAATATCAGTACATCCCTCTATCTTGTACATATATAAGATTAAATTAATTGATTGGATGTACTTTTCGACGCATGAGAATCCTCGCGAGAGCAGCGTGCAAATTAATTGCTGCGAGTATGGCATAGACATGAGTCTTGTATAATGATAAACTAAAGATAAATTAAATTCCCCGAGGAACACACACACGATTGTGGTAAAAGTGTCTGATAATGTTTCATGTCGCGCGCAACTGTGTGGCCTTTATCAGATCAATACGTAACTGTCTCTTCGCGAACAAAGGAAGATGATACACGTAGGGAAGTGAAAATAGAGAGAATGAGCAATTTGTTAGAGATGTATATTTAAGCTCTTTAGAAATATATAAAATATAGTTATAAAGAGCGATTATTTTTAATTTATTACAATTGTAAACGTATAGTAAATTAAAAATTTATCAAATTCATTATAATGTATTCCGATCGAGATTCTACTAATTAAGATCTAGTCAATTAGGACAAAGTCTTATTAATTATTGCAGTTAGATGAAGCTATAGAACACTGTAAAGACATACCGAGTGATTTTTCTTAATTAACGGTGAGGAAGTGGCGGTAATACCTGGCAGTTGCTTTTATAAAGATTGCGAGTGGATTACGCTTGTTTATAAGTTAAACCCCGTGCCTTCCGCCCGTAAAACAACACACGATGTTCGATTTACAATCCGGATGCCTGAAAACACATTCGCGTCTGTTTGGTTATACTTTCAGTAATTACGTTTTACGATGAACGTGCACAATATTGCACCATCTTTGAGGAAATAACAGCAGTTTATTACAGCAGAAATAAGAAAAAATTGTTAATATTACTAAAAATCCAAGTTAGAACATGGAATAGTAATTAATCAGTTAAATTAAGAAATTTAATTAATTTAAAGTAAAGATTTCCATTTTGGACAATTTATATTCTGCTTAATACTTTTAATATAGTTTCGTATATTATTAAAAAATGCAGATAAAAACAAGCATCTGACATTTTTTGTACAAATTATTAAAATTTTTATCTAATCTCTCAAACCGGACAAAGGTCGTTCTTCCAAGATATTAAAATTTTTAATTAAAAGGATTTATGACAATATATAATGAAAGAATCCAATTGCCATCATAATTCTGAGTAATGAAAATGATATTATATAACAGCTTTAATAACAACGAAAGGTTCCACTTCGCTTATTAATTACGCTAATTAAACGAGAATTGAAATCAGAAGATTAGCGGATTATAGGAAGAAAAATAAACCGTTCCTGGGTTATTTGTTGCTGGGCGGACGATCTCAATTGCAATTGTTGCGAACGTTAATTAGAAATATTACGCGACTTTTCTGTCCTCCATTGCATCACGTGTTTTTAATATAACGAGATACCATGCGTTTCTTCTTAGCCGTACCGCCGCGCGGTTAAAATGGTTCATCGAACACGCTCATAAAATGTCAGTCGCCGCCACTTAACACGACCTTTCCGAGTGCACTTAGCACATGGTCGATGCATTATTAAATCAATGTCATATAATCCATACAAAACGAGATCAAGTGGAAGTTTCGCGCGCGGTCCATATTAACTTATAACGCGTAATACTTTTATTGTTGGCATATGGCATAAAATCGATGTGATTGTCTTGTTGATCTTCAATCTTGATGGTGCATTTCATAAATGTCGCTCTGTTTATTACATTTATTGCTCCTAATTGAGTTCCAAAATTGTGCAGAGTTGATTTAAATGCAAATTTCTCGCTGTTTAAAGCTCGAGCGAAGACGAGCAATTATGAAAATTTGAATTACGAAAATTTGAGCTGAACTATATACAAGAAGAGAATTCTGATATCGTTCAGATGAATCAGCCGCGGCGAATATCGACGAATGCGCCTTGACACTTTTATTATCCCGTCCTATTTCGGATTTTTACGGTCGCTTTATTACGACTCGCGCCCGATATTGGGACAAAGCTGTTCACGATTTTATTATCTCCGTCGCGGCTGCAATATCGCGTAAACTCGCTCAGTCGGGAATATGTTCTCTCCTTTCCGACGTGAAGAAAGAGTTTTCTCGGATTCTTTATTCGAATATATAAAGAATATTTTAAATTGTCGAATTATTTTTTTTCTAATAAAATATCTATTCATATTATTATTCGTATTATTTATAAATAAAATAATTAACAAGCACGAGTATAAATGTTGCTGTTATAGGTAACAGTAGTTTATGTTAAAGTATAGCGTTCGAATTTCATATGAAACTCGAACATGTGCGCTTTATCTAGGCGAATTCGAGATTAACTTATCGATTCTACAGATTACGATTGATCACACTTCTCGCAGCCAATATTTTAGATATTAATATGACGATATTTACACTTCATATTTTGTGTTATTAACTGTCATTAATTTATGTCTGACATGTAAATCTAGAAACACATAATTCATTAATTAATAAATTTATTTTTCTTTGTTGAAGATTGATAGCTTGCAAGATTGATTGCAACAAAGTTAATCATAATAAAATATAATTATTGACACGACGGAATAACAAATTAACTTTCATGCATTGCAAGTATTATTACAAATACATCGTCGAAAACGGGAGTGTGTTCTTCGATTAACCGAGTCCCACAGACTTCGATTGTGCCTTAACATGTCTGCTTCTCCTGATTCTCTATTTTTTAGCCTCATTTCGAATTTTTACGATCCGCTTTTACTACCCCTACGTACCAAAACCTCGGCCTGCCACATTTACCGGACCATGAAATCAGGCGGGCGAATTCAGGCGAGCCGGAGGCGAATGTTTTCTGAAAGCACTCCTCGGCGCCGTTGCGCTGGCTGGCCGAAACAGATCTCTCCGCTTAGTTTTGCCGCGCGTACGCGAGCGTGCGGCCGCGGAATTGTGACGAGAACGCGAAGAGTCGGCCGAAATTAGATCACTTCGCGAAGTCCGCTGGAATTCGTTCGGCGTCCCCGAAAGGCACTTGACTGGAACGTGTAGATCTTCCGCAACACGCAACGAAACAGCATCGACAATTGTCGTTATATTACCGTAATTCGATTTTCCTAATGGAAAACGAATGGTGGTTCAGCCGAGGAATAGTGCGAGGAGGATTCCGTGAAATTTCTCAAAAATGCCTTAATTGAAGTTGACTGAAAGCCGAACTTTCTTTTGATTTTAAAAACACAGATCCATAAGAGAATTCAATACAGTCTTAAAAATCTTCCTTGTGAAATTCATCGAAAATCAATGGACTGAAATGTTTTAACTCAAAAGTCTCTTTTAATATTATTTTGATGAACGTCACCGTCGCCCATTTTAAATCGACCCTTCTGCGGGAGCTAAAACCACAAGATGTGAGTACAGGAGGCTTTTATGAAATTTTGCTGGATTTCGCTCAACGTCCCTGAAGGCTATCCAACTGGAATCAGCAAACATTCAAGATTTCATTTTAACACTACAGTCGCAAATATTATCGTCGGTACTTCGAGGTATATCGAAAAATTCTCATCCCCAAGAGATTTCTCAGAATTACATAGAAACCCTCCGGAGACTCTTCGCTTGCAGTACACAAATAAATCAAGAAATTGAAAACGATTTAAACTTTGATTCTCCTAGCATATTGAATGGATCAATTTTATGTTAAAAAAGATCTCTTGATTATTTATTTGAAATAACGTGACAAAAAATTGAGTAAATGTCAGTGCTTGTTATCTTAATTAAACATTTGGAAATCAGAAATGATAATATAAATTGAGTGTAAAAGTGCTACTACGACGAGTTCTACTGAATAATTCGATGATAATGTTTATGACAGAGTCAACGAGATGTTAAATTTTTGCGATCAACAAGTCAAGGAGGTTGTTTGAACACTTCAATACTTCTTCAGTTCAATAGTTCTCCAGTTCTGCTATGCCTCAAAAGTTTCAATTTAAAGATTATTTCAACCGGTGATGAGATCTTTTGTACGGAACGCAGAATCACAAAAGCCACAAACTCACTTTGGCGAATCGATCGAGCTTCCTATAAAGACGACGTAAAACTCCCCCTTTGTCCTTGTACATTGAAGAAACACTTCAGAAGCTTTCCAACGTTCAACGGATCGATGTTGTTTGAGCAAGAAATACGATCGTCTACCTCGTATTTGACATATAGAAATACACATGAAAATTTTTACATTTATATTTGACAGACAGGTCAGACATGTTAAATCTACGGAAGTGTTAAGTTTTTCCCCGAACTTTTCATTCTTGAACGGATACTTTAAATAAACGATCACTGTATCAAAAATGGGAAACTGACGAGAGTTTGTGCTGTATCCTACATGTTTACCCTTTCAAAATATAAACCAGATGTGCGTGAAGGATTACTCATTGAGGATAACATCTAGTTTATCACTAACATTTGTTATCAACCACAAATACTTTGCAACTTTGAAAATCTCAACCTACGGGAAGTTCCACTCATGATATGAATTTTATTTCACGCACTACACATCTCAGGGAAATATTAGAAATTGCTTAGCGAGAAAGTTTGAAAAAAAAAAAAAACGCAGCAGTGGAACAGGTGGTTTTCCCAACGTTGTTTATTTTCATTTTCGCGCGCATGGTAAAAGCGCCAAGATATCGTCAGCAGTGGCAGCGTTTGAACGAGGTTCGCCGCGGTTGAGAATGACACTGGAATTTTTCGTGAGAGTGTCAGGAACCATGATGCGCTCGTATTTCATGAAGGGAAAGAAGCAGAAGTTTGGCTCGACCCTGTCGACGGTAATCGATGTTTGTATTACTTGCAATACTATTTTAATAGAATTAGAAAAATACGGTTTATATTACCTTCCACACACATACGAATTTATTATCGAATTATATAAAGCCACAAACGTATTTCAGTTCAATTTTAATTTACTAATTAAAATTTATTATTCCATCAAAATCTGACATTATGATTGTAATTATCTGAATTCTTCGTGCGAATCTGTATATTTAATCATTATTGTTTAAAATATTACAATGACAATCAGATAATTGTTTCAACTACGCAACTCATATTTCGAGTTTACTTTCGCGATATCTGTGCTCCTCTCTCTTTCTCTCTCTTTCTCTCTCTTTCTTTCTCTTACATATTATCTTAATCTAGTTACATTGTTTATTCACGTTTATCAGGGCTATCAAGCGGCGAACGTGCTCATCCAATTTGCGATGGAATGACGCGTACATTCCGCGTGGTATCGATCGTAATATTGCGTAGCTCGATGGAAATCCGAAGACAGACGCATTCATCGAGCTGACCCATTATGCATTACAAGGCCGTATATCTCAGGAGCGTTAACAGGAGCTTTCTTCCCATTAAAATGGATTATAATTCCGCGTTGTTGCCGACGCGACCTCATTTTCAAGGCAGCGCTTCGAAATGCGCCGCTCACGTTGCGAAAATACGTCCAATTGCGTTTGAATGGAATGGCCATATGGAAAACATTATTGTCTCAGCGGCGCTTGGTCAAATTAGTTCAGGACAAATCTCGTCTAATTTTAGGTGACTTATGACACTTGTCGAACGCCGCTATTCACGAAACGCTTAGTATAAAATTAGCACGATGAGTAATTGTCGTTTTATTCTCGTCAATTGCAATGTAAGGCGAGCTTAAATGCGATGCCTAAATTTCCTCCTTTACTACTGACGCTATATTTACTACACGAGGTCGTTATTAAATGATTCAAAGAATATTTTCGAGCTTTATGCACGAAAGTTCCAGAAGCTTCTTTAAAAGCGTTCTTATCGCCACAGAAGCTGCAGATACATATTTTACTTGTACATGTCGGGTACATATTTACGCGGGAAATGGTTCCGCTGTGAGTCTGCAAATATTAAATCCGTCTACGGGGAAGTCGGGCGATCGTAAAAGAATGCGTAATCGCGAGTTGTAAATGGCTATTGTATGGCTTTCAGTATAAATACTCCAAAGTGTGTACTTCATCTTTTTGTTGGCATCGCACAAAGTTTTAAACGCTTCTCTTCAATTTTACATTAAAGTTTATTTTATCTTCACGAATCCCTTTTGCAATGCAACAGTTCGGACGACAGAATTTCTGAAAGAATATAAACTCGTGCCATTGCGATCGTAATATTTTTCGCGCGACTTATTTCCGGGCTATTCTTCTTGGTTCGTTAAGCTGGTTGATTATGATCACGTAATGCGGGAATTATTCGATAATTCCAGGTCATGGCGCGTGGTAACTAGCCAATACTATCCTCCGCATCCTCTTTCGCGTATTCGATTACTTCATCTCCATTACATCCAGATGGAGCGTCTTACAGTTAGATCGAGGAGAAATTCCACAAAAGCATCTCTGCATTAAATGAAAAAATTAATTGACAGTTTATTGCGACAAGCTGCAATTATTACACTATAGAGGTCCCTTTCTGACTCTTTTGCCATTTAATAAATTATTTGTTAACAAATTATTTATTTAACTTTATACTTGGAACTTATTCCAGTATTTAGAAAAGATAATTGACAGAATTTAAAGAAAGACAAACAAAAGATGAACAAAAAGAAAGCATTAGTTTTGAACAGAAACTTGATACTATTTATGATGCATTTATTAATCCGGATAGCGTGTTTTCAGATGTTTTATCTTAAGGGCAAAAAATGTCTCTTGTAGTTAAGGGACGGCACAAACTATTGCAATAACTTCGGGTCATTGGAATGAGGTCGTTCTAGCGATCCTTCTCACCTAACATCGGGCGCATGAATAAAACATGACCTACCTGAATTTACATTCTCGTGGCTGTCTCTGACGAGCCAACCAGCGAGTTTCTTCACCCCCTCTGACCCGCCTGACTGTACGCTTTCCACCAGATGGAAGCTGATAATAAAAAATCGATAAAGAAGCTAAGGAAGAAACTAGCGAACTATCCTGAGTCTTTTCCCTTTAAAAACATTTTAGCGAGACGGATTTAGGTACTTATTGGATATTCGATAAATCGGATGAGATACAATCGCGCTGCTCCAGATCAAAATTTAATGATAATCGCGTATTAATCAACAAAAATGTCAGATTTAATAATCTAGAAAAATATAATTTTCAAAAAAGGTACGACAATATATTAATATTTAATAGTAAGAAAATTAAAATAATAAATTTAAGAATAAAATTAAAATAGATTATGCAATTTAAAGGTTGTTCAAATATGGAAGTGTAGAATATTAATAAAGTTAGTAAAGTAGTAGTAGTGTAGTAATGTTAGTAAATACTCGGAACCACCATGGGATATGCAACGTGATGGTGAATAATGATGGTGGTATCCGCATCAGCAATATCCCAGTTTCCATTTTTATCCGCTTATCGGTCGCCTTATCGGCGGGGGGTTGATAATAATAAATTGACGGCACAGGGAGACGAAGGAAGAGGGAGCGAACTGCGACTTTACCCGGGATAGGATCGTCAGTTCATATTACGAGTCTCTTGCGCGCGGGCTATCGTTATCGAACTCCGGACTAATTCTCGTTAGACTTAGACTCTTAGACGACCGAAGACTCTCGGCGGCTCAATGTTGTACCTCCGACACTTCACGGACCGAAATGTGTTGGCTGAGGGTGTGACGGTGGTGCTACCCTAACTCGCACACCGCTTCTCGTGAGCGGACAGCTAACCAGCCAACCCCGAGCCAATCGAACGAACGCCTCCCTTCGTCGGGCCGCATTGCATCAGTGTTAAACTAGCTCTCGGACGGCACTCTTCCGGTTCTTCCCACGTTCCCGCGCGCCATAAACAAGCGTCCCCGATTCCGAGCGCCATATGCAAGATCGATAACTCGAAATATCGCCCGTGTTTCTGGAGAGCTCCAGAGCTCTACCGATCCGTTCTACTTCGCGACGCCGAATCCGCGAAGTTTCGCGCTCGAAACTTTTATCCGACGATCAATAGTGGTTGCTCCCGAAGGGATATTGATGTTTCCGGCGTTTCTTGGTGCCGCGCTCTTGGTGCTAGGTGAATTTCACGCGCGAATCGCAGCCGTTATTTTTACGACCTAGTAACGAGGCGCCGTTTCAACGACGCTCACCGTCATTCGGTATTATGAGGAAATCGAGCACGAAGCTTTGAAGGAATCGCGGATTACGACGACGAACAAATGGTTAAGCTCTAGCTCGACCACGAAGCCAGGTGTTTTAAATCCGTTCGCCAAGCATTTGTGACGGTAATCCCTTGCGCGAACACTCTCAAACATCATCGGATTGCCCGGGAAACGATATAGCGGATAACAGCTCAGGGAAGGAGAGTTTACCAAGTTACTGTTTGAAGGCGATGCTCTCGGAGATGTGGAGCAGCGTGATTCGAAAGATCTACTTTCATCCACCAGCGGGATCGGGTTGACGCAATGGATGTACGGGAAGTTTTGGCCTACAAACTATTCCCTCGGGGAGATCTCGCGGCTTCTGTCATCGATTCACGTTCTCGCCGATCGATTCCCGGTGAACCGCGCGCGTCTTAAATGGCAGAGAGTACAATAAGTAACTCGAAACACTTCTGCGCTAGACAGGTCAGCAAATAGTCTTGCTCGCAGTTGCTTCCGCGCTGTTCTTCCCGTGTATCTTGTAAGCGATGTGAAACGCCGCTCGTGTACGTCGTGTCCCTCACGCGGCGCCCTACAAGTGTATTTTATTCGCGATGCAATTTAACGCGAACGATGTTAAGCTGGTGTCGCTACATCACGTAATAATGTTTTGACGATGTTACCGGAACGTCACCGCGAAGTATAAACGACGTGCTGATGGAAAACCATTTCGCGTTATCTCTCTGAAACGTGACGTATTTTTTTAAACACACGTAGAACACTCTGCTCGGACCGGCGTTGAATTTATGTAATACGACAGTCGGCAGACCTAATGTTTTATTCTACGTGACGATTTGAAGCGAGAAAACGTGAGAAAATAGAAATAAAGCGGACCTCAATCTCAAAATTTCAATATTGTCTGTCGCAGGTGTTGTCCCTCGGAGCAGACGTTCTCCCAGAGTACAAATTACAGTCTCCCAGAATCCATAAGTGGACCATACTACACTACTCGCCGTTCAAGGCGGTTTGGGATTGGATTATATTGCTGCTCGTGATGTACACCGCCATATTTACGCCGTACGTCGCCGCATTTGTTCTATCGGATCCGGATTACAACAGCAGAAAGAACAAGAAGTACAGTGACGATCCCATCGTTATTATAGACTTTATAGGTGAGCCAATTAAGTTTATCACTATATTTTATTCTTAGCGCAAAATTGTGCGATTAATAATATACAAAAATAATTAAGATATTGATTAATATTACAAGTGCAATAATAGTAGTCATAATTTTTATGTCGGTTAATTTTAATAGTTAGATGGTTTAATATAGTTGCCATAGTTTAAGTTTCCGAGACTATAATAAAATTCTATAATAAATAAATTTTAAGTAAAGTAAGATATTAAACAAAGCTATCTGACAGTGAGAGATAAAACTGGCTCTTAGAGTATTAAATTCTAAATTTGATATCGACGCTCAGAGCAGCACTGTATAACGTTTCAAACAATGTAGGATAACACGTGTCATGACTGTCTGAAACAATAGAACGGATAAAGAGACAATAGTACTCGAATAGAACGAGCGGAAAAGAAATCGGAGAAACGTCCAAATGAACAGTTCTGGAGATACTATCTCACATTATTTTGCTTCATAAAATCGATTTTTGTTGAAACTGAAGAACGCAATTGTATAACTCAATATTGTCGAGATGTAGAAATAAAATAAAGATGCGGTTGATTTTGATATAATGACTAGGTGTACTATAATAGACCTGTACTATAATAGACTACATTTGATAATAATTAAAGAAATATTAGAAAATTATCGATTTTTTTAGAATACAGCAATGTATTTTTATCTTTCAGTCGACGTCACATTCATCGTGGACATCATTATAAATTTTCGCACGACGTTCGTCAACAGCAACGATGAGGTGGTCTCCCATCCTGGAAAGATAGCCGTCCATTACCTGAAGGGTTGGTTTATCATCGACCTGGTAGCTGCCATTCCCTTCGACCTCCTACTCGTCGGCTCGGACACTGACGAGGTAAGTTCCGTCGCACGCTTTGCATTACCTTAGATTATTTTTCTTCCAAGTCGGATCTGGTGTTCAAGCGACCACATTTTATGCCAATAGTACTAAAACTGTCGTTTATGAATTTTTTAAAGTTATAAAAATTCGTAGTATTTTTTTTTTAATGGCTCGCGTTGATTAATGTATTTTTAGATATAAACGAAATGAAACAGAAGCAACGGGGATAATTGTAAAAAGTAAGAAAGAGGTTCTTGCGAACGCCAGATCGCCAGACAGAATTTTCTAGAATGTCGGTGTTAGCTGGTAAATATGATTAGGATGACATGCCGAGCCCAAGTGCCCATAGATGTGACTTTACCGGACTGGTGCTTAGTTCGTTTCTCCCTATTTTCGATCATTTCTCTCGGTGTTGAATGATTTCGTTTTCCTTTGTCGAGAGTTAGTCGAGTCGTCGTGTTAATGTGCACACAATGTATACGTACGGGCGAGCGAGAGCCGCTCTAATGGCTTCTCGCTGTCTGGAACGATTTTACACAACGTTTAACGTGTGCTACACGTGCGTCGAGGATCAATCACACAACGAAGCCCGATTTTCCATTTCCACATCCAGATTCGCGTTTACGTCGAGTTAACAGACAGAATTATAGCTGAACGCACCAACAAGTAACTATACGATGTTCAGTGTCAGTTATGTCACTCATGAAGTTATGTATTACGCGAGGCGACATGCGTAACTTAACGGATATAGGTGAACAATCCCTTTGTCTCGAGCTTGACTCGTACCTGTACGCACACGTATGCATACACTCTTCATAAATATGTAAGTAAATATATAGTCTGTCGCTGTAAAAATTTCTGCTCTGATTGTCAAAATATTAGACTATACATATATCAGGTTTTCGTCAAGATTCTCTTCTATTTTTTTTGTCGTGTTACTTTTTTTATTCGTTTCGTTTAAATGATTCTTTTGAATATTCTGTCATGAGTTCTTTATGAGATTTCTCTTACGAGATCTTTATTTATCTCTCTCTCTCTTTCTCCTCCCTCGATTTGTGTGAACGATACCGGTGGCTAATAAAGATAATCTATGTAGGGAAAAAAAACGGATGAACATTAATAACTCTTCCTGTAATTAATTTAATTTATCACGCTTCTGTAAGAGAAGCCAGAATATCATTTGCATCCCCAATCAACCAGTTTCCGTAGCGAAGTAATTAATGAAGTCATCCATCTCTCGGCAATTTGTTGAAAGTGAACCGAGTCTAGAATGCATACGAATTTTTTTATTCCTATTTTAAGCGAACGCTCAATCTGAATTGATCTGGAAAATGAAATTATAAATCATCCTCATAATGTGAAGAGAATAAATTTTAACCTCAGTTTAACGTTTTCGTAGCTCGGCTTGGACAAGGACGAGGTTAGTTAACACATAATATACACAAGAGATCCTCACTGACGTGTCTTTTCTTTCATTATTACTTAATGAGGATTACAATCCACATCGTTTTTACACACCAAACGATTAAAATCACCACCGCAACCACGAGTTTTCTCTACTCTAACTTCTTCTTCTTCTTCTTCTTGTTCTTCTCTCTCTCTCTCTCTCTCTCTCTCTCTCTCTCTCCCCGCCTCCCCCCTCCCCCTTCCCCTTTTTCTTCTTTCTCTCGTGTACAAACCGCTTAAACACATATTACACATCTTAAATACTTTCAGCACCGTCTCTCTTGCAATATGAACCATCCCCTCTCGGCGATACCATCTCGACGACCAAGAGTGTTCACGCGACTCACCACACGTACCAAACACCTCATTCAATCATTGCAACCCCATCGTGCCAAGGAAGTTTGAATAAAGTTGATGGCAAATCGTTGTTCGGGTGTCCTTCGATAAATTCTTACTTTCTTCAGTTTGCGAAGATACAATAAACTGTAATACGAGAAGGCAGAATTTTCATCAACTCTATTCTCACATGTACGATATACCAAATTACCAAAATGCATGCTTCTTTTTTCTTTTTTTTTTTTTTTTTTAATTAGGTATTGTATGAGATCATAACAATTCGCTTCAACCCGTTCGTGCAAGATTTAGAGTAAAGTTTATACCGTTTACAAAGCGCATTGCGGCTTGTACGTTTGCATCGTTGCGCGTCCTCGCAAAATCGGTTCGTTTGCGTGCTACAAGAATAATTATTAAAATTTGGATTTTACTACAGCTGGCAAGTGAGCGTACATTTGCGCCAATGCAAATTTTCGAAATTTGCATAATATTGAACATAAAAGAATAAATTAATATTCAGTTATGTAAATTTAGAATTCTGATTTCTCACGTATTGGCACAGATGCGTGTTTAATTTTCAGTCGTAGCGAAAAATTTGAATTCTAACAATCGAAAATTTTTACTGCCGATAGTTCTCTTCAATGATTTATCGTATGTGATAAATGTAATATATGTTATCAATATCTGGTGAGAATTACAGTTAGCTCTGTTATTTTTGTAATTAGATATTTTCTTACCAGATATCAAACTTCGAATCACATTTATATTGATCGCACGATTAAGAATTCTTCTTGCATCCAGCTTTGTCGAATTGATTTCTAGCAAGTAAATCGACTTTAGGCTCGTTTTATTCGCTCGAGTCTCGCGCAATTCGTTTTCTTTTTATAGTTGCAGGACGATAATGACTGTTTATGATTGCCTCGATCATATTTCGCAAAATTGTGCTTTTATCAGATCCATAGGCAAGCATTTGAGCATCACACGATATACACACTTTCGTTAATTCATCAATCTTGAACCAGTATTCTTTTTATCACGATTTCACAAAATATCGATGGATTTCGAAAGATATAATCGAGAACGTTTTCAGAAGTGGGAAAATAAATCAAATTATTTGGGACTGAAATAAAATTCCATTGAATATGAATTGATCACACATACAGATATAAACACACACGCACACATACACACACACATACACATGTGTATACATGCACAAACCGAACTGTATACGAGCAGATGTGTATCAATCATGAATAGTAGTCAACATATAACGAGAACACTTCGATTGATAGTATCTCATCGCGATTTTGTCAGTAACTGCGCGTACGCTTCTGCTATTTTTTTTCTCGATTCTGTTTCAATACTATGTTGGTCCTACCATTCTGTTTTCGAGCTTTTTTTGTATCTTTTTATTACGTCTCTGTTGCAAGCTATACAAAATCGTGATTGTACTTGATCTAAAAAACGAGAGGTTCCCTGACCGATGGACTTTTCCCGGTTTAACGTGTGTGTATGTGCGTATACGTGTATGTGTCCGTGTGGATGTTTCATTTTTGACAAAAATTTGCTTAACAAAATTTTACGTTCCATATTTGTGACGATTGAAAGAGCAAGCGAATAATGGAAGTTTGATATCTCTTTAAGTATTCGTTTCTCGCGAAAGTCAACTTTCTTCATAAATTGATTTTCCTCCATTTCGAATTTTAATTAAAATTTTTATATTGAATTTTTCTGTATAGATTATGAACATACTTTCATATAGTGATTATCTTTTTCGTACACTTGCTCCTTCAATTGTTATAGGTATTGCAAATTGCCTAAGAACTCTTGTATATATGTGATTATGCGTGTTTTCTATCGCTTATGCGCTTTGTCTCTCTTGTAATAAACGTGCAATGAGTCGCGTGTATATCAAAAAACTTTACGACCGAAAAATAATATTTTTATTCGTCTCAAATTATTATATCGCCTTCAGAGTTTCGCTTCAAACGCACACGCAATATATGACATTGATTCGAATTGTTTCGATTGGAACACAACGCATGATAGTTGTAAAAATATCGAGCTCGATCTCTTTCTCTTTGAAAGCGTTCGATCGAATGTAGACTTGTACTTATTACTGTTTGCATGTTTAGAAGTGATTTTTTTTTTAACCGCGAATTTTCGAATTCTCGGCAGGTAAGAACAAAGAGGAAGCATGAACAGTCCATTCATGCTCAGCAATTTCCTCGAAGCTGATATAATCGCAGATCATATCTTTATTTCGACGATTGTGCTTGTCAGTCAATTTGTATTATGTAATTGTATTATTCTTCATTCAAGTTAAATACGCTCAAGAGTGCTCGCACTACACTTTAATGTATTTTGTAAAAGTCATTTTGAATTTCTGTCTTTCTTAAAATTATGCAAATTTGAAAAGACGTAAGTGACTCGAATCAAAACTCGAGCTTACTTGCGACAGCTAACTCCGCAACAAGGAAGTCGTCACTTTGCTGTTTACCTCGAAAGGCACCTCCATTGAATACGGTGCCTTAACGTCAAATTAATGTCAAATTAATTCTCGCTGCAAATTATTGAAAGATCGGTCCTTGAACGCAGATTTAGATCAATGCTAAGGAGTGGCACGCCGCGAAGACGATGCTTTCAACTTTGGTATTTGAAATGTCGTGTGCATATTATATTGTGATATTCCGACGAGTGACGTTCTCCGTTTCAGCGATTGATGTGCAACCAGAGTGACGACTTCTGGCGAGAGTGACACTTCTAACACGGAAACGGCCTTTACGTAGACGTCGGATGATTAGATTTCAGATAAATGTCCGTTTATCAAGTTTAATGGAAATTACAGACCTGTCGTATATCTACCAGCAAATCTTTTTATATAAGAGTAACCATATCTTTAAAAACAAAAAAATAATTATTCGAGAATTCCCGAAATTTTTTATATTTATGCAAATACGTCTTGCTGCAAAGGCACGATTCATCTTTGCATGAGCAACTTCAGATTCACGAAACAATAAAAGACGTCGATTATTTAAGTAGTAACAGACGGCGTTGAGTAAGGCCGATTTCTGTACAGCGCGAGATTAATGTTCCGCGGGCTCGCAGATTCGAGAGATATAAAGAAAAATGATCAATCGTTTTCAGACGACGACCTTGATCGGACTTTTGAAGACGGCTCGTCTACTGCGTCTTGTCAGGGTGGCCAGGAAGATCGACAGATACAGCGAATATGGCGCTGCCGTTTTGTTACTTTTAATGGCCACTTTTGCCCTTATTGCTCATTGGATGGCGTGTATATGGTGAGTGATACCGTCTATATATCTTTGGACATACTCAGAAATATAACGTCTTTAATTTGTATAATGCATTGAGTACTAATAAATCATATTATAACTATTTCTTCAACTGTTACTGCTTTAACCGAGTTGAAGATTTTTCCTTAAAGAAAACTATATAGAAAATCCATCTTTTTCTTATTGCAAATGTTTAATCGGTTAAAGATTTAAATCACATAACAATTGTTACGTAACGTTTTGAGACATTGCTCTGAATGCAATAAATTACTCCGGTATTTCGCTCTTTTTAAAGGTACGCCATAGGAAACGCCGAGAGACCGACGCTGAAAAGCAAGGTTGGTTGGCTCGACATTTTAGCCAACGACACTCATCAGTTTTACTTTCACAATAACACCGGCGGGCCGAGCATAAAAGTAAGCCATCCGCGCGAATACCTCTCGAGTACGCTCTATTTGAAATCGCACTTAATGGCGATACGCGAACCCTTTTGCTCAACGTGTAACGCTGTAATTTTTCCAGAGTCGTTACATCACGGCGCTTTATTTCACCTTCAGCAGCCTCACGTCCGTAGGCTTCGGGAACGTAGCGCCCAATACCGACGCTGAGAAAATCTTTACAATAATCGTCATGCTGATCGGATGTGAGTCGATAAATAATGACGGATCTTATCGCGGCACACGCGTGTTTAGTCTTTTTATTAAAAATAGCAATGTTATCAGAAATATAATAACTACATAATAATTAAATTATAATAAAAGTAAATAAAATATAAGTATAGCGAATACTTTATGACAAAAGTATTAGTGATATATCAGACACATTTTTGAATATTCTAGACATTCAGATATTAATAGCATCTTGAATAAACAATGGCGAAATTTGTGCCTGAAACCGCTAAAACA
The DNA here is from genome assembly GCF_030848805.1 of Temnothorax longispinosus. Lineage (NCBI taxonomy): Eukaryota > Metazoa > Arthropoda > Insecta > Hymenoptera > Formicidae > Temnothorax > Temnothorax longispinosus. The sequence goes on along the minus strand of NC_092363.1, from coordinate 15,316,718 downwards.
TCTTAATCCCTCGGGTTCGCGGTTTGTTTCACGACACGATCAATTTTAGCCCTGATGTACGCCAGTATCTTCGGTAATGTATCGGCGATCATCCAGAGGCTATACAGCGGCACAGCCCGGTATCACACACAGATGCTCCGAGTCAGGGAATTCATAAGATTTCACCAGATCCCGAATCCACTCCGCCAACGATTAGAGGAGTACTTTCAACACGCGTGGACCTATACGAACGGGATTGATATGAACAGTGTTCTGAAAGGGTTCCCCGAGTGCCTTCAGGCCGACATCTGTCTTCATCTCAATAGGAATCTTTTAAACAATTGCCGAGCCTTCGAGGGGGCCAGTCCAGGCTGTTTAAGGTACTTGCTCCCTAACTTGTTTCAAAAGTCTGATTATTTTTAAACTCGTGCAAAACAATATTTTATTTTTATTACTTTTCATAAATAGAGATGTGATTATCTTTTACGCATAATAAGTTCATGATGACAAGAAAGCCCTCGTTTCTTTTTGCAAAACAGGGCATTATCCTTAAAGTTTAAGACCACGCACGCGCCTCCGGGTGATACTTTAGTCCATCGAGGGGACGTGCTGACTTCCCTGTATTTTATATCCCGCGGGAGTATCGAGATCCTGAAAGACGATATCGTAATGGCTATTTTGGGCAAGGACGACATATTTGGCGAGAATCCGTGCATTTATCCGACGGTTGGAAAATCGTCTTGTAACGTTCGCGCCCTTACGTATTGCGACCTTCACAAAATCCACCGGGACGACCTGCTCGACGTCTTGGCACTTTATCCGGAATTCTCCAACCACTTCAGCCAGAATCTTGAGATCACTTTTAACATGCGAGATGTAAGTGCTATTTTCGGCTTTCTTTACGCGCAATTTTACGATTTAATATAATTCCGTTCTCTCCCTTGTTCCAAATTTTATGATTACTTGTGATGAAATTTATAAAAGAACATTTTTATATTTGCATTACATTTTATAATTTTGAAATTTTCATTTTTATTATATTTTTGCTCTATGATTATCACTTAAACTAACTGCGTGTAGCAATTTACATGCTCATCGAATTGATATACGATCCGACTCGCGAGTAACCGCCGTTTCATCTTTAGGAGGAACAGGCTGGGGTCGATCCAATATCAGCAAGGTATCCTGTCAGTACTCCAACCGACGTCGACGTCGACGCTAGGAGGTTTGCTTTCCGTCCACCAAGATACCGTCGAGGACCCGGTGGTCCTGGCACAAATCTTATTCCTACAGGTCGACAAGACTCCTTGCAAGACGACCAGGATGACTAGTAAGATTATCTCTTTTCATTGTATAAATTTTCTCAATCTATCATTAAAAGAAAGATCAATGTTTGACTAATAAGATTATTGTAATAAACATTTTATAGATATTAGAGAAAACATGAAAGCACAGCGTATTATGTTTGCTGAAGATGACAGATTGATCGATCAGCTTCTTTTTTTATCTGTTGCAGCGACAAAGGTAGCGGTCATGGTATCTTAGAGTTCAGCACGGATAAGGCTGGTCAAGACGTGACACCATTGAATCTGGAATTCGATGAGCCCAAACAGAGAAGCTCGACCTTAAACTCGATAACTGGTGAGCGGTTATTATTTCTTTCGTTCAGCCTCGTCACTTCGGGGAAACAATGTTCCAGTTTTTCTCATGTCTGTTCTTAATATTATGTTTGAGGAATGTTACTCATTGCACGAGATATAAATCCTCTATACAGCAGGGTACTTCTTTTTAATACGTTTAATTCAAGATACGTTTAATTCAGTTCGGATGTTTTCAATCTTTGTTCAATAACTAATAGCAAGATTCCTTGTATAAAGATTGACTGCGCTTGCATTGACGTCTCGCACTTAGCGCTAAATATATCCGTAAATGCAAACTTTAACGCTAAATCCATCTGATTTAAAATTTTATTTAGAATTTAATAAGAAAATTTTAATGATTAGAAATAGAAAGATTAGAAAGAAAAAAAAATGATTACAAATTAATATAATCACATTTAGCGCTAAATGCGCAACGTAATTTATTAGAATCAACTACTTAGATTCGCTTACAATTTGTAACAATGTTACGCTTGTAACAATGTTAAAAGCGTCTTATCTTAAATCTTAAGCTTCCTAAAATGTATTTTGCCTTCAGTTTGGTGTAGCTCGTATATCAATTATTTCGATTTATTTAGCGTTATTACGGCAGTTTTCCTCTTCTATCCCGTTTAGCTCTTTCTCTCTTTTCTTTCTCTCCTCCTCTAAGCGTATTGCTTTTTGTTTGAGTCCCAAGTTCGATAACACCTTAAAACCTGGTTGTTCAGGCATGCTAACCCATCTCAAGCGCAGCATACCGGATCTACGTCAACACAAGATTCACCTGCAACCGCTTACCAGTCACGATTACCTCGCGAAACAAAGTAAGTACCCCGTATATTCCGAACACCCCGAAATAGATTGGCCCGACCTCGTTGCACCTAAAAATCATCCTTGACCTGCCGAATTTTACACCGCTCGCCAGAACCCTGAAGACGTACGACTGTCGTTTCATTTAGATTCTTAATCGCGATGCACGCCGTAGTAGAGAATATCTCGCAGCGCGATTGCATCTATATGCGATAAGTAGCACTCAATTTATATATTCCTCCCGTACTCGTGGTACTCACCGGTGGCGTTTAAAACCTAGTGACCACGCCGCTGACGAAAGCAGCGCGCCGGAGTTCCGCCGCTGGCGAGAGTTGCCTCAATCAAAACGTCGTTCATCCCACTTCGACAACGTCGAGCCACTACACCACACCATCGCCCCCGCAGCATCCTCATTCCCATGGTAGGGGCCTCATTTCTCTTAATCTTAGTAGTTTCCGCGACTTCCGTCATTTTTCGCTTTCGTTTCACTCACGTCGATATAAAATTCCGTCACCTGTACTATCATCGTATATCCATCATCAAAAATCGCCTAACGTAATCACGCTGATTCGACGAGATGCGACGTGAACTGTGTTCGAATTTTGATCGCGATCGTGATCGAATTGCCGCGAGATGAAGACGTTTGCCCTTCCAGGCGACTTTCAGAGTGGCCCGGGTCGGCCCGTGGAGGAGATTAATGCCAGGATCGATCAGCTGTCGCGGCAAGTGTCCTCGTTGGAGCACTCGATGGCCAGCGAGATCAGATTGATCCTGAGCTTGCTCCAGCAGACGCTCAATTCATCGAGAGAGAGCTCCAGCATCGAGATGATGCCGGGAACCGCGCCAACCGGCACGAAGCAGAGCAGCCGTGCGCCCGCGTTGGTCCAGAGATCGGCGAGCGAGCCGCAGCCGCCGACGGCACCGGCGGGCAACGGAAACGGGAAGATTCAACCCAGCACGTCGCACGGTTTGTTCAGGTAAGAACGGAACGAATACAAACGAGATTCCGCGCGTTAAATTTCCAGCGGTTCTAATTAGTCGGATCGCGTACCTCTCTCGCGCGTCGAGACTTAATGTTAGATCCAGTTTCGCGTGCGAAACTGTTTTGCGTACCAGCAACGCTCGTTCGGATGCGGTAGAGAGGGTTTGCGATTTTCCACGACGCCGTAAACTCCGAAACTGAAACTTGAATCGCAAGAAGTAATCGATATTTTGTTATTCTTGAAAAGCCTTCTTTCGAAATCCCTGGATCAGTTGCATTTGATTTCGGCGTCTTTTATTTTGGAAAAGTTGGACAAGTTTCGAAGGTGATCACCATCACGTATTCTTCTTTGAACTCTTTGCGAGCAGTGTCACGAAGATCGAGTCCAAGCGAACGGCACGTGGCGTTAACATATATCCATCACGAAGATTCTAAATTTTCCCTTTGATCATAAGCATAATCATAATCTGCCTAAAAATCATAATTGGATCGCGTTAATAATAACTGCAATTTTGTATAAAGCAATTAGTTTAAAACAGAGGCGATGTGCCACTACTCTGGAATTTTATAGCCTTTAGAACCGTAGTATCGTACTTTTGGTACTCTTTTTCTGTAGATTATCATTTCTAACGTCGCACGCCTCGAAAGCTTTGACACTTGCAAATCACGTAGTCCATCCAGTATTTAGAAAGAGTATATCTAGAAATGCAAGAAAAGTAAGAAGCATTACGTTAAGATAAAAGTAATCTTTTATTAGAAGATATTCTCTCTAATTTGCACGTACTTCTTTCTTTCTTCTGTTTCGCTGATAAATAATTTTCTTCACATGTCTAATTAGCCTCCAATTAACTCAACTAGTCTTTACTTCCGAATCTATTGAAGAAAATTCCTTGTTCTTTCCAGTTTCGCCAATCTCAGTTGATTTTAATCTTGATTGATTCTTTTATCTTTCTTGGAGTTCAATCAATCGAACTCTGATTGAAGTTGACTGACGTTGATGGAACCGATTTCTTGGTAAGATAAATCATCCTTCATGCACGTTTAAATAGATCATTCTCATCGTCGTTTTTTATTCGTAATCTTGATCGATTATAGCCGACGCGAATGGTCGATGTCGGTCCCATTGCGCGGCCGGTAGTCCTAAACGCGCGGGGCCCGTGACACTGCTCGGGATTAAACTTTAGAGGATTAGAGGCCTGTGTTGTCGAATATTCCACTGTACATAAACACGTACGCTTCAAGTATATATCTCGCTCGGCTATCCTTAGCGGTTTTCTTATGAAAAAAAAAGCTGAACATTCGCGCGTCGATTCGCTGATACGAGCTTTATTCCACTCTGCAACAGACCCCCCATGAGGGAGCCTACCTCCACGTCATCGGGAACGTCGCGGTTGACCGTCACGTCGGACACGTCCGCGCTCGCAACGGCGTTGCAAACGGCGCTAAACGGCCGGACCGGGCCCACGAGGTCGCAAAGTCAACCGGTCGACCTGGCAGTGCCGACTAGCACACAGCAGCAAGTCCATCAGGGTCACGCCTGGCATAGCCAACCCGCTGCTTTCAGGAGAGGCGAATACCGGACTGGGTAGGTAGTTTGATAAAGACATTATAGAGAGATTCTTAACGCGAAAATGGATGATTTTAATCTATCATGTATATCGGATATTAGAAAAACTACGTTGGCAGTGGCGCGTGTCCGCTATTTCAAATTAACGACTCGGTCTCGTCGCTTGTTTTAAACTTTGTTCTAACTTTGTTTTAAAATCATGGACCGAAAAGTATGCCACTGCTGGCGTCGGCTGCTAAACGTGGACGCCGATTCTCGATCTCTCGTCCCGTCCACGTTTAGTGGCCGCGCTCAATGCCGAACAGGATGCCGCTATCACGCCGTTAACAAAAGCGTGCCTTGCGCTAGATACAGCTCGTTCAATAAGCGATCGGAACCGGAGGGTGAAGATCCCTGGAGCTGCGTGGTGCCAGAGGATCGAGGAGGCGCCCAACGTCCACGTAGCGGGGACTCGCGTAAGGACTCGTCGAATCATCGCGGCGGCAACGGTACGGAATCTACATCGGGACAACAGGGTCGGTCGGAGAGCAGACATGAGGGTGGTACCAGGGGACAGGCGAGCGGACCCCGGCAACAAGACTCTTCGAGACAGACCAGCGAGGACACGATGTGGGAGTTCACGATAAACGAAGCACCGATCGCGAGGCTCGAATCGCTGGACGAGCTCGATCAGGATCACGGTAGTTAAGGGAAAACACGCACGAGGGAGGTCGTCCTATATTAGTTAGGAGCCATGACATCACCGTGAGAATCAGCTTGTCCCGATCGACAAAACGTGGAAAGCTGCGACGCGCGAGAGAGACGGGAGAGTGCGACCGAGGCTGTTCGATCCCTCCGTAGAAAATTTTATTCTTAATCCGATCGCTATCATAGCCAAGACTCGAAGTCAAATCTCGCAGCTGAATTACAAGGAACGTAACACGATATCCATAGGACAACTTAGGAGCGCGTACTATTGAAGGAAGCATCGAGGTCCAAAAACGTCAATCTGGTGTAATCAATGTAATCTTGCTAATAGCCCATATATTGAGATTGAAAGGATTAAGGAGCGACACGGTGAGTTGAGTCATGATAAAAACATACATCGAAATAATTTTTTAATCCGAAATACGATAGAAAGAATGTCAAATACTTGTATTAATATATTTTTGGTGATTTATGAGTTTACGAGGACAATCTAACAAAAAAATTCCGTATAGTTATATGATTCAATATCAACTCAAAAAAATTGGGCATTTTTTTGAAAACTAAATAAAATATATGTTTCCTCCAATCGCACATGCTCTGAAAGGCAACCTTATTCTGCTAATTCGGATTAAACAATTGCTTGTTAAAAATCGCCATGCGATTTAGGCTTTTCAAACATTCGGCTTCGGATCGAACGCTCGTCTCTTTCGAGTTCCCGACATTGCGGTTCAAACAATCTGACATTCGTTTCTTCAGATCGATTTTTTACGCGTCGAAGAGCAGCAAATGAAAGAAGTATACCGTATCTCGCCAATTAGACGCCAATTATTTTACTCACCGACTCGCAAATAATTATTTATATATATTTACATGTTAAGAGAGACACCTTATGCGCTGTATATCATAAGAGGGACATGATAAAAACGAAAGAAGCGCATTGAAAGTACACAATACGTCGCGCAATAAAATTACAGAAATTTTGATGGACGATGGTCGCGAAAAATCGAGGACAAAATCACGAATAGAATATCTGAGATTGGGAGAGGGAGTTGCCAAAGAATATTCTTACGGCAAATGACATTATAAGAGTGTTAAGAAAAACGTTCGTTTTTTATTTATCGTACGAATATTTGGGCAATCTTTGATTCGCGATTCCCCACTGGCATCTCGGCGTTAAGTGAGATGGAAATGTGAGATTTTACGATTGATTTGTTCACTACAGAGTTTTTTACTTTAAGAACTTCTCGAGCGTGGACAATTTCGATTTTTGTCGGATTAATTAAGACGACTGTGAAAGCATCTTCTTTTTTATTCTTGCTTATAGACGACGTTAGATCACAGTATTAAGGTAACGGTACTTACAAAAGAAATTTCGCGCTATTATCACGTAGCAATCTAAACAGGAACATGAAGAAACCGATTTTTCTCGGTTCAGCCACCGTATAAAGTAGTCATGTCCTTTATACAGACAGAATGCAACAGCGAAAGTGTGTCGCGCTGGCGACATTAGACAATTATCAAAGTTCGTATTCTTATGATTGTTATGATTGTAATTATTATTATTACTATTATTAGTATTATTAGTACTCTTATTATGATTATTATTGTTATTGTTATCATCATTACTATCGTATAACAATGGAAGAAACGCAAGCGCGACGAGAAGGAAACGAAGAAAATAACACCGACGACATATATATAATGCCTACGCAATAATATATACTTCTACATATATATACATATACAGAAAAAAGATAGATGTATATATATTCTATAAATTTTTTACGAAGCATTTCAAGTCGCTCTGCTCCTAAACGCGTATAAACGTCGATCTCTCTTTCTCTCTTTCTCTCTTTTCGTTTCTCCGTGACGTTTCTATTTCCGCCATTAGTGTCGCGAATCGATTAAGAAGGCTGGAAAACAGTGATCGACTATCCTGAAAAGCTTACTCCGGCCACACGAGACTTTACATTTGATTATACATTAAATACTCGATAGGAAGGAAAAGGCGGAGAGAGGGAGGGAGAGAGGATTCGAATTCACGGGAATGGCGCTTCGAGATCGTTCACAGATCACTGATCGCTGATGTATTCGTTCTTTGCTCAGTATTCTAGGCTGTAACCGATACCGAATATTTTCGATGTAACGATTAAACACACACGATTTGTAGTTAATTCTCTGCGACGAAACGATAGTGCAGCGGCGCAGCGCTGATACGGGGAAATCGCAGCTTTTCAATTTTGCAGGTAGCGCGGTTTTTTGATCGTTAAATTATCAGTAGTACACACATACACATACAACGCAGCACACGTGGATTCTCGCACTTAGGTACACGGCAGGTGTTGTGCGTACGGTTAGACGATTCTTTTTAGAAAAAAGGAAGAGAGCCCGGCGTGGTCCCGGCCGAGGGCGGCCACGTTCGCCGCGCAAATCTCGTTTCGAATTACTGATATGTGTACTGTGTGACGAAAATACATATCGCCGCCTGGCCTTTCGTCGCCGGCCATATCTCCTCGGAGTTTCGCATTAAAAGAAATTATTCTTAACGTATGTGTGGGCTGGTTCCCCGAATACTTGACGCTCAGTCTTCAGAAAGATATATTGTTCCTTGACTGGTGTGGCATTCTTTTTTCTGGTTTTTTTTCCACTATTAATTGCCGAATGCCGTTGCTAATACCGAAGGGTTTTTACTTATTTATTATACTAGTTGTAGCAATAAATATCCACAGTTTGCCTTGTTTTTTAACTTCAAATGTAAACTGGGACTGTATTAAGTATTCCTGCTGTGCTATTTAAGGATTATCTACTTTTGGCGTTGGTTCAAGTAACTAAATATGATCACTATTTTTATAGTCGGATAAAAGATATGCGTAGAAGCAATGTTCGTAATTTTATCTTATTCAGATGTTAAATGATACTAAATAATTACGGCAAATCAAGAAAATATTCTTTGTGCATTTTGTTTACATTTGCTCAAGTTTACGTCTCTCATTCTAACGTATAGGATTATGTATGAAAGATATTCAAGTTTTTTTTCTTATTTTTTTAACAAGATATTTTCAAAAATTAGTATAGTATTGAGGACATGCAAAAGAACTTTATTGATTTCTTTGAATATATAGGTATAATCTGGAAATAACGTGAGAATGAGAGAATGAAGCTCGTGTGAAAAACTGAAAAACTACGGCTGGCCAAATGTGGCCGCCCTCAATCGCGTAGACAGACGCAGCTGGCGAAGACACTGAGCATACGATACGCGCAAAACGGGAAGGATACGTGATCAAGTATTATCTCCCTTGCGCCGAAATTGCGAGTCGCACTCGGGCGACACCGATTGCATCGCGAATTTTATGACAACGACGACTCCGACTTCCCTCGCGAGCAAGCGGTTTACGAGTAGACGCTACATTTAAAAGGTATTTTAAACACGTTACATTTTTCGCGGGAAAAAACGTATGTAACATTTTATACATAGTGTCTGTGCCCATTATAAATTCATGCTGTGCAAGACAAGTCCGTCGCTCTTTCAATCCCGAAGCAGGAGGTCAGCGAGAAAGGACGTTCCGAGGGAAATGGATCACGATTAAAAAGTCGCCATAGTAGAACTCTCTCTTTCTCCACGAAGGTTCCACGGGGAAAATTAACGTTCTGAAAATATGGATGTCTTGAGAAATATCCCGCTTTCATTATTAATATTCTGGTAGCTATATAGATAGAAAGAGAAGCTAAAGAGAGCCCGTTGAAATTATTTTGACACCTCGGCGATAGCAAACGCGTCGCCGTTTTCGCATGCCGCTAGTTTTTTCAACGCGACAAATAGTGGACGAATGACGAATGCAATTCAAGAGTTCGGTTCTAATTATGTCGACTTCTTAACCACGTCACTATGCCAAACGCGATAATTGGTACGATCCGTTCGCGCGTCTGTGTGTCCCTTTCTATACAATTCCGAGGAGCTCAATATCGCGGAAGGTTTCGGCAATCTCGAAATTGTTTAAAAGAGGATACTGAGCACAAGTCCATCGTCGAGAAAGGATCGCCCGAGATCCTTCCATCGGAGCTTCGCGACTTTTTCGCCTGGCGCATACTTTCGTCCTTCGTCTTTCAAACTATCGAGTGGCTACGCACGAGTAATATGTATCATCGAGTACCTTGATCCCTCAGATTTTCAATCTCTATCGCCTGCTCGCCGATGAAAATAAAATCCTGCGATCTCTCATCAAAGCCGCCTCTTGCTTTTTCTCTACCGCGATTGGTTCATTCGCGTGTGTGGGTATAATTCTGAATTTTTCAATTCCAGAGCCGAGACACATTTCCCATGCGAAAAATGGGAGTTTAATGAAATTCGAAGTTGATTTCGTATCGAGAGCTGAATCGAGGCGAAATTGGATCCGAGTTTCAACAATGTTTTCTCGCGCGCTCGCGAAAAAACGTCGGAAATTTGCGTGCAAAATTGAAGAGACGCGGAGTGCGAGAAAAGCAGACGGAAGGAAAAAATTCCCAATCGCGGTAGACGAATTCAATCACGCGTTCTTTATCCAGATTCAGCGATTTAAGAGATTGTTCTGTATATAATATATGATATAATCTTGGATTGTACGATTGTACGTCGAGCGCACTGATTTGTAACACTTGTAACATGGAGATTAGTTCGAAAGTGAATGCGACAAAGGAGACTTTTTGCACCGCCCCCGCCCCGCTCCTGCCCTCCAGCTAACATCCCCGATCGCAGGGCGAGATGGTCCTGAGAGCATCAACATCTCCCCGATCCGCCCTCCCAAGGGCGGAACAGCTCAAGTAGCTGATTTTCAGTAAAAAATCAAAATTAATTTATCATCATTTGATTTTAATTTTATTCATTTTGTATTCTGTTTTTCATAAAACTGTAAATTATAATCGTAACAATTTAACATTATTTAGGTTTCAAGAAATGACAAAATTGATCAAAGTACACTCTGTCACACTGTTTTAAATATTGAATTATAATACTTGCGGATCAAGTGTTATTCTATTAACGTCGTATCTGTATTATTGTGTAAGTTGTGAATTTGCAGATTTGATCAAATGAAAACGATTGTTGATTAGCGGTGGAGCAGGCGCTGGGAGTGGCGGTGATACCGGTGGTGACGAAACTGTGTTGTGTATCTATAAGTTTTCATATATATTGCATAAAATATGTTTATTACATATTTTCACTATGCCAATATGCATTTTACTTATATTTGCCTCATTATGTCCGGCTTCCCCGTACTGCCCTTACAATTTCTTTTTTCTTTCTTACTATCAGCAATTTGTTTAACGATATCGTTAAAAACAGATCATAAAAACTATATACCTATAATGTTTAGAACATAACTCTAGATCAAAAAAATTATTCTTCATTTTTGTTACTTTAATGGTAATTATACATATTTATTATTTTTGTCGTTGTTCTATCATTGATTTTTTTATATTACACTCAGATGATAGAAGAGAGATTCAAGGGATAATAGGATCAAAATTTTATGCACGTTACATTCGAGAGGAAAATATGATGTAGAGGTAAAGGGAAAATGATGACGGATTGATTGGAGTGTTTGTTCCTCTGATAGCAATTTGCTATTACTACAGATCTAAATATCGATTCACGAAGAGCTATCGTTGTCAAGTTTGAACGAAACGACTAGGTAAGTGGCAACACATCTCGCAATAAATATTACGAAAGACCAGAAAAAACCTTTAAATCTAGTATGTTATATGAGTGAATATCCTATGTTATCAACTTTCGAGTTATACTTGATTAAGAATCTCATTTTTATTGTTACCGTTATAATTTACTATTTTTTTTTTTCGTAAAATATTGCATACCCCCGTAGGGTTCGCAATCTACTACCAATACTATCCTTCCCCTCTCACTTTAACCCTTTGGACCAACGGCTTAACGTCTCTTTCCGAAAGACGGGGCCCAGTTTTCTCCGCACAAGAGCCTATCTTGCACGGAGGGGCGCAGCTATCGGGAAAACATTCCATGCTTACATGGCTCTAGTGGACTCGAACCTGGTTCCTCAGGTTACGAGTCTGGCGCTCTACCACTAGACCACACAGCCACCCCCGTTATAATTTACTATTTTCTACGAATTAAGAAGTGTAAACAGAAATTAAAAAATTAAAGAAAAAAGTTGCAATCATCCCGAATCTAATTAACAAAAATTATCATGAATTTATTATTCTATATTAGATATTAATACGAAACTGGTCTTGAAATGAACATTATTTATTATTTTACGCATTTTCAGATATAAATATCAGTTGAAACACGATCGCAACTTATATAATAATTGAGCAGCAAAATTGATTATTCGTGATTGTGAATTCAACGTCCAGAAAGAGGAAACGTCAGGAAACGCGAGTGAAGCTCCGTCAGTCGTTACAGTTGCACAGATCACAATTGATGGTAATCATCTTGTTATTACGCGGGACATAAAATACAACTCGTGAATTATATCTGCGGTTAATCGACTCCTCCCTCGTCCCCCGCGAATTACAATCGAAATATAAATCGACGTCCGTTAACGACATACTTTCTACTCGATATCGTCGGAAAGACAATGGAGACAAAGGGGCCATCACGCTGTAATGGTTTTGGTTTCATTCAGTGGACGATATACGACCAAAGGTAAGAGTTATGTATCAAATTTACATGTAATTATTAAATAATTAATTTACAATTGAAATAAATATGAAAAATATAAATATCATGTCGTCTCGATTATTACCTATATAGTTTTTAGTTATGTACAACAAATACTTGTATACTCGTTGCTAATTTGTTACATTCTGTATACGTGTCTATGACAAACGCGAAGAAACGAAGACGAGCGTGTTACTTAATGAGCAAGATCGATATTCTAAAGAGACAACGCGGGTTTCATCCGGAGACTTTCGTTCGCGTGATTCGACTCACGAATTTCGTCAAAAACGATATCCCGAATTCTTCCTTTTCCGCCTTTCTACGACGCATCTGATCGCAGTGTGCACCTAACGCGTAATTGCATTCAGCGTCGCGAATTTCGGTCTGCATTCGTGACAGGTTTAAGTTAACGCGATGGAAATCGAAGAAAGTAAATGAGCGGTTCCACGATGCAACACTTGACAATGCGACACGATAAAAAGCTAACGGATATCCGTATCATTTTATCGTATCGTTGCATCTTCAGCTTACGACATATTTTTAAAACGCATTATTACGTTCAGAGAGTTATGTGATTTTATTTGTCTCGTTGCTACTAGGTCATACTTATTAAAAATACTAACACATTAATATATAAAAATTCTAAAATATATTATAATGATCGAAATCACATATTTTAATGAGACACTCATTTGGTCACCAAACAAAAAAAATTGGAAATGCAAAATACTTTCGCTATTATTCTACAAAATATACTTTTAATTTTAACTTTTTCGAATTCTATTTGTACGACAGCGTGGACAAGCTTGCGATCTAATATAAAATTAAATCGATAATATAAAAAAAAATATTGAGTTAAAATCGGAGCATTATGATTTTACATCGAAATTTCCTTTAATTATTTGTTTAATGATGTCGATTATACATACGAAGTGAAATAAAATTCTGCTTAATTGTCATTCGTAAAGCAATCTCACGCGTTGCAACGTAACCGCACGAATTTTGGCAGACGCAACCCGGCAAGGTGAATGCCACTGATGCCACTTTCTTGATCATCGGCAAAGTGGGAGTCAGTATAAAGAGAGGATATATTTCATAGCGATGGTTAGTGGGTTTAGTGAGAGTGCTGTGATCATTTCACCGTTATACTGTGAAAGTCAAGTATGAAGGTACGCGCTTCACAGTTCTCATGCATCGTTCTGTTCATCTATCTTTGTGTGAACACGTGTGAAGTGCTTTAATACTTAAGCGTCAACTGAAAGGAGCTTCGACATTCGCAACTTTTAATATTATATTAATTCACGCGATGATAGTTGTTTGCTAATCTTTCGCGATTTTATACTTTTCTCGTTATAGCAAAGACTGCAAATCTTGCAGCAAGCAACTGAAAAGTGCCAATAATCTTTGAATTATTAATGAGATCTTGCGCCTCTTCTTCTTTTTCTTCTTCTCTGACCATTAATTGTTTGTTATCAGCGAATTTCACGCCAATTACCAGCAAGGCGCCTTGCTTCTCATCCACGTGAAAGTTCTATAAAGTCTGACCGTAACCTTTCTTCCAGTGTACTCGCGAGTTTCACACTTGTAACAATGAAGAAATTTATGCGGAATAGTTCTATAGCCTTCGGCTACGAAAGTTGCAAACCGTGAAGAAATAATTACTGCAGCGTTAACGTGATGTTTATTGAAATCCACTTTTTTGTTACTTTCTACAAAATGGCAAACTCTACGCAATATATTACGCAAGTTATTTTGTTTATTATAATTCGCAATGTTGATCCTAAGCACATTGCATATATATGTCTATTGCTTGTATTCCATCTGTCTGATTTCTCTCTGATTGTTCGTTAAACAAATCTCAACATCTCAACATGTGTGCTTAATCTTTCTAGCTCCAAGCCTTTATTTGCAAAGAGAAAGATAAAAATTTTCCACGAAAATTTTTTTATCCACTTCGGAAATGCCTTAGAATAAATACATTACGAAAGTACTGGAAAGTTTAGTTTTCGCACTTATGGCTGCTTTCATATCTTCTTCTGTGATTTATTTTCTAATTAGATCACTTTCCAGTTGTTATGCATATCCGACACAGGACGGAAGGTAAAAAAGTTGACAAATGAATGATATAATCCAAGCGAGTCGAGTGGCAAAAAATTCACACGTGACTACAAAAACTTTGCACCGAAAATTTGTCTTATTTCATCTTTCTATTTTATGAAAACAGCTGTCATTCAAAAGGCTCAATTTTGCCCTACGGAAGTCAGAAATTTTTATTAGCGACCATTTGCTATACCGTTTTTTTAGAAATCGCCAAGAAATTCGCGCAGCAAACGATCGTAGGCGAACTAGGTCAGCGATGATTCTACACATGCAAGATCAAGGTTACGATGATCACTCTCGCTCGTTCAAGTGAAACGATTCTCCGCGACGAAATCGCAGATTATTCAATTTCGTCAATTCTATTATGTTTGTCTGCCTTATAATTCGGAATTGTTCTCGTTTTTGTTCCCTTTGCTCTAATAGATTAACGACCTCATTCACGAGAGAAACGCGATGCTAAAACCCGGAAGACACAACTCTTGTTCCGTCAAGAGAGACAGATTGCGCAACTTTAATCTTATCGCTAATTAGCAATAGTTTAATTTGAGTTGTCTTGCGGTATCTGCGTGAAATCATCGGTATTCGCGAGATAGGCTGTTGTTGCCTCAAGTCATGTATGGCAAATGGCGAGCCGCGTGGTGAAGCGCACTTCGAATTGCCGGTAGTCGCGTGACTTTCACCCAACATCGCTCTACTTGCTACGCTCGCGTCGATGCGCTCTACGCTCGAGCAATTCGGAAATCAACACTCGACCCTCAAAATGCACCGTGGTAAAAAGTTAACGACGCTTAACGAATCAAACAGACTTCCCCAAACCACAATATTATATCGTTTATGAACTCAGCGGAATTCGATCGTTAGTCTGATATCATCATACTCTATCAGAATTAATAATAACAAAATAATGTTCGGTTATTGGCCCTTCTTATCTTAATAACAAAAAAGCTTGTAGAAAAGAATGAATTTGTTTAACAATTTTTTCTTGTATTTAATATAACAAAAAATCTCGATACCCAAAGAATTTACGGATCGATTGTAATTCTCTGCATTTATCATTTTATCGTGCGTTTCAGCTATCAGAATTCTTGATGGTAACGTGGTGCTCGATAATCGTGGCTCGATCAGAAATTACGGAGAGCGATCAGGAGACGTTGCTGAAGAGCGCCGCGGAACAGCTAGAGCGATTAGCACCGTATCGAAGAACCGCGGAAGATCGAGAATCCGAATTCTTAAGTTTGTTGGAGACATGGAAGTCTTCCGTGGATCATAATCAGTTAGATGGGACGAAAAGCGATGCAGATCAAAATGTGTCTTGGGAGATGTCTGAGGCTCTGCCTGAACAAACGGAAGCGGACGCGACAAAGCGGACTGACAACGATAAACTGATAATCGACGTTATTGCCGATCCGAGATACGCCGCGCTGATGCAGGACAGGATAAAGAGAGGTTTCGATCTCGGATCCGCCGGTCTTTTAACCAGCATAGCAGGTGGAGTGTTATCTGGAGTCGCGAGTGCATCAAGTGGATCCGCGGCGAAAGCATCAGCGGGTAGCAGCGAATCGGCGTACAAACCGGTATACGGTGCACCTACGGTGGAACATCATGCTTATTCGGTAATCGATACTTTTATTCACGTACAAGGCGGATGTCGCGTATCTTGCGTTCTCGTTTATTTGAATGGAGTTCATTTAAATTTTAATGCGAATAGAAACGTTATCAAAAATAGAAAAATAGTAACACAGAGAAATATAGATTTTTACGTTAAATTTAGAAGAAAGAGACAAACTGATTAATTAATATTCTCTGCAGTTGCAAAAAAGAAAAGTTGTTTATGCTGGAAACATGATGTAGGTCATCCACATTGCCGCAAAGGAGCGAAATTCTAACTGGTTCCGTCTACCGTTTACCTTTTCATTATCTACGCTCTTAATTGCTTTATGATCATCGTTAAGATTTTTCTCTTTATCGCGATATATTCCGCGCAGCAATTAAAGTAAATGACTCTGCGAGATGAAAATCGCGGCATCTCGCGTTAAACAAGCTGTTATGCTGAGTAACGAGCAATTTAATACGACATTAATTAGAAAATAAGTGGAAAAATGTCGGTGTAGAAAGAAGTGAAAAAGATATATCATTTCCGCTATTTCAAAGTTAAGTTATTTTGTTACGCAATAAATTACAATCTAATTTTGTAATATAATTTAACATTAATCTCGTTATTTCTTCAGTACGAGGAGAAGCCACTCAGCACATGGGACTTCAAAAAGGCGATTTTTAGCACGTTGTTCCAAGCTCTCAAGGCAATAAGTGGCGGTGTGTTGGCTCTCAAAGGACAACTAGTAAAAGGAGGTGGCTACCTACTATCGGGCAAAGGCAAAGTTGTCGCTAAAGCAGGGGATGCTATCACGTCCTTCGGTAAACACCTGGTGGCCAGCACGCAATCGAAACCTTATCCAGAACCTTACTATGGTCATCCACCGGTTCAACATATAGGTAAAATATAATCTTCACCGAGCAGAATTTGTCGAATTTTTCGATGCTATTATTACGATATGATCGATTAGAAAGCTATTAAAAAACTAAGTTGCATACACACGCAAATTACAAATGTTACACATGCTAAAAACTTGACGCATTTACTTTCTATTGTACGCTCACCTATGTGTACGCCATATTCAACCGATTAGACGTGGAAATCGATCAAAGATGTAATTTTATATCGAGAAATAGCAGCCTATAGAAAGTTATTTTAGTATTTACGAACCGACTGATTATCCGTGAAGCCGGATATTCACGGTAATCACGCATCCGAGGCCTAACCGAGTATTATTCGCTTTTCTCAAATCCGTTCAAGAAGCGATAACAATCTAATGTTATAATATTATAATGTTATAATCGATAAAAGAGGTTCGAAATAGATCGGCATCGTGTACGATGAAGTTTTTTAGCGCGCACACATTACATTGTATTACTGTTGATGTATAATTATTAGATTAATCTCATTAGAAGTAAGATCTCTATTTCTTCTCAGGGTTTTATCAATTGCTTTCTTTCGAAATTACAGGACATGAACATAGTTATTCAGGGGCACCGCCGAGTGATTTTTCCGAAGTGCCCGCTGACTTTTCTGCACACGGAACCTACGGATTGCCGGCATCAGACGGTAGGTTTCACATTTATACATGTAATTATAACGTTGCAAAATACCTTGGGTTATATTCCGTTCCTGTATCTTCGTGCTTTTCTAAGATACCAGCAATTAACTCACAGTAATTATTACGCGTTGATGAAGACTTGATAAGTATAACCGCTTTCATCTAATATTTCCGACATTGCATTAATTAAGCAATTATTTGAGGAAAGAGAACAGCTTCGATATGGAGCAAAAGGAAAATTATTTTAAAAAGTATTTAGTTTCTCTTCGAATTTTCGAAACGATTAAACTACGGAAGGTATTATATTTCTTAATTCATTAAAAGAATGACGCACGAATATCGCTTTCACGAATAAATTTTACTGTCAAATGTCGATGTAATCTGACAACAGTTATAATATCTTTGATCTTTTATCGAATACCGACGCTTTCGATTTTTTCTTGAAACATGTAATGTGATTCGCTTAATGACGCCCGAATTTCCCTTTTCGTATCGCACGTCATCATCGTTAAATGACGCAGTGAATGTGAATGTTCTTCGTTCTTCTCCCGGAAGAACTCGTTTCACGATCCACCAATGTTTTCCCATGAATGTATCAGCATGCGACCTTTCACTTTCCCCGAAAGTTGGCGAGAGGCAGGAGGCTACGGTAAAGCCTGTTTCCTGACATACTTCTTCAATTTCTGTTAATTTTATACGTATATGTGCCTGCGTAAAATATCGTTAAAAAATATATCGAAATCATCAGCGTATTACTTGGTAAAACGGTATACGGTGATTATATCGAATATTTGGGATACTCTGTAATCAAAAAATAAAGAGATTGTTCCACGTTGTCACTGTACCACATCCAAAATTCACTTGTCTAGAATTTAGCGCAATACAAACGCACTACACCGTATTGTGAATTGTGACAATTAAACCCTGTGATAGTCCCCTGCAAATATGTGTAAGTGTATCCATCCGTGTATTGAATGTGCGAAACTAGAACCAGGACTTGTCATGTTGTTCACACTTCGCACTTGCTCAACGGACACGTTACAGTACACTCGGCACATACGCAACAACGTGCTAATCGATCTCGACAGTACCTGCTTTTATGCTCCTACTCGACTAACGAACTTGTACCTAATACTTTAAAGCACCGAATAAATTTGTCGACGAGACTGACAGACGTCACGTTCACAGACAATGGTCAGGGCGGCCTGCTGATCGTGACGAAATCTGACCTGGACAAGCACAACGATCAACATACAAACGCGGCAGTGCAGGAGGGACCGGCGGAGAGTTTCATTGAACCCACTAAGAGCTCCGTCATCAAGAATCTGTTAAATAGCGTGCCAAAAGGTAGCATCGGCTCGAAGGATCAAACCGTGGCTGGCCAGGACAGCCTCAATAACAACCACAACCACGTGGGCTCTCACCCTCCCGCCCAGCATCCGACTTACAATATACCTGGTCACTATCCCGCGAACCATAACAATCCGACGCATAATTACGAGCAGAATTATCCTGCCGCTCAAGACGGCGCTTACCAACGGCCCGAACTACCGCAGACCACGTCGCATCATCACTTCTCAAATATAGGCCTGGACCAAACCCTGTCGATCCAGCCGAACGTGGAGTACCCGCCGCTGCAGCAGATTCAGTATCCAAATCCGCATAGTTCTCTGCTGGATCCGCCCAAGCTGCCGCACGACGACGACGGCGGTACGTCGGTATACGCGAGTCTGTCCGTGGATACCGAACCGCAAATCGCGCCCTTGAAAATATCCCTCCTGGGCGATTCAGATGCCTTCAATCTGCCCAAGTTGCAGCCACACTTGGACTTTCGCGGGCAACATCAATTCACGGACCACCTTCACGGCAGCTTGGGCGGCCCGCTGAAAGTACCGCTTTTGAACCCGATGCCGTCGACTTACTATTGGCAGAGCCAAGGATCATTGGTACCGACCTCGGCTCTCGGCACGTTGGAACATTTCCGTAAGAGGAACGTCCAGAGGCGGGCGTTCGCCAAACGACTCGCGCGATACGCGTCGTTGCAGAGGCTCCATCGGCTATAAGGTCGAGGCAAGTAACGACGTCGGCGATGAATATAATAGGCGTGTGAATACTTTCTAAAAGTTTCTTGTCGAATACAACGAATATTTTTCAAAAGAATACGTCTATCTCCCAAATACTAGAATGGAAAGTGCATAAACCAATGTATTTCAATCCCGAATGTGTAAAAAAAATTAAATATCTACTTTCCTGACAATTATACATAATATGGTATATGAAACATGTAATTTCACGGAAAGATAGGCAAACAAAATAAATAGGGTAAATATTGTCACAGGCTTTCTCCGAAATCACATCGCAATTATTCGCAATCAAAAAACAAAAGTTACTTTAAAGCGACATTTGCAGGCTTAGCTATACTTAAAGACCTAACTCAACTTCTTCATTCTAATAAAATAAATTATTTTTGATAGGTTGAAAAGAATGATTGGTTTATATTCCCGTGAAAATCTCACGATAGATTAATATATCTATCACGTGTGTTAATAAAAGAAAAAGTGTGTCATTGTATATTTTATATTTTATTGCATGCAACCGTGCTCTCTGTTGCAGTGGTCTACGCGTTCGCGTATTATCCACGTCCGGCCAGATACAGGTACAAATGGTCATATCCTTATCCTTATGGACGATAAGAACTTTCGTCACCGGCGCTCATACGGGAGGCGAGGGAAAGGAATCGGCGAAAGCGGATCTGCGGAATACCTACATTTCCGAGCCAATACAAAGGAACACTCACATCCGCTAGAGGATACGTGTACCATTGAAACGCACCGAGTTCACGACACCGAAGTGTGTCGTACGGTTATACTGCGTGTCTCGAAGGATTTCTATTGAACGAAGCGAAGATTAGAAGTTATATCTTTTGAGACCCTCCGTATATATCTCGGTCTGTCGACAGAAACGATTTACGCGGTTTCTGTGGGCAAACCAGAAAACCTGAACTTAGATATTAACGAAATAGCTCTCTAATATTAATATAACAACCACTGCGATTAATCTTATTTAATTTGTGATAAAGACTTTCTAAGTTCCATCCGTTCGCCATTTGCAATCGTGGCGGATTTGGAAATACGTAAGTCCCAAAAGGACACCAGAATAATGGAGCCCATATAGGAGACTTACAGCCATGAAAAAAAATGGTCTTATTGTTAATATCTTATGTACATGTTAATTTCTTGAAATAAATAAATGTAAAACCTCTTTTATATTAAACGTCTATGATACTCTGAATTTTATATAGTGTAAGACGTTTGCGCTAGAAGATCCGATTATAAATTACATTTTTAATAAATAATCAATATATTATGTTTTTCAGGTATAATATACTGATTAACATATCGGGTATATTTGATACAGCCGCGATTTACTTATTTACATTTTATGTTCACAACTTAATATTAATTTTTCAAAATTACAAACTTTTAAACAAAAAATAAAGATATTCCAAAGTTTCTTATTTTTTGCTTTTATCATGGAATAATACACGCTGTAGTTTAAGAAAATGTTCCAGATCGCGCTACTGTGTGCTATTGTGCTATATTGTGTTCTAACGTCTAACCTATAAAAAAAACACGTGTGTGAAGACAGCATCTCAAGTGTTAGCATCTCACAAATAAACTGCAAATTCACTTGCATCCAGCATAGTTCTACAGTTCCTGATAATTTTTAACAATAGTTCTGATGAATTTACTATTAAAATCGCATTTTTAAGAAATGAGATGCTAACTTCCAAAAACACCTGACAGCATCTCATCGTATTTCGAATACATGATCACGGAGGAGTAAGATTCCATAGAGTTCTCCAGTCTAGACACATTCTGTCAATAGTTCTGACGATTAAACTCCGTAGAAAATAATTTATAATTGCAAAACCCATCTGATCCCATGTCTATGAAGCTGGCGTGGAAACTCACTAATTGTTTACAGTTCTAGAGTTTCTCTATGAGTTAAACAAATATTTCCGACCATTAAAGCAAAAGAATTGATTCAAAATTGACTAAGACGACAACTTTACGCTGCGTCTTAATTTGTCTTACAGCAGTTCCCTTACTATATCTCATCAGATTTTGATTTGCAGTTAAAAACGAGTTCTATAAAGAGTTCTGCAGTTTAAAACCAAAAACATCGATTAAAATAACGTAAAAAACTAACGAATATAGTGTAACAAATATATCAAACTGAACGATTTTTCAGAGTTCTGGCTTTTCCAACATAGTTCTGTATAATTATGAATACATTTATGCATTTTTTAAAGAGTTCTAGACACTATCAACGTTGTGTTTTCAAAAAAATTAATACTGCCCGGAAAACGCATTTTAATGCAAATAAAGGTGAGATGCTGGACGATATTCGAGAGTTCTACTGATCGTAAAATATTTTTCGCGCAGTTCTAAATGTATTTAACAATTTCCTAAAGAGTTCTGGGCACCACCAGCGTTGTGTTATTTTTCAAATAATTAATACTGCCTGGAAAACTCATTTTAAGACAGATAAGGGTGAGATGCTAGTCGATATTCGATAGTTCTGGTCTTCGTAAAATATTTTTCATGCAGTTCTAAACGTATTTAACAAATTCCTGAAGAGTTCTGAGCATTACTATCGAGCCAGAACTATCGAATATCGACTAGCATCTCACCTTTATTTGTCTTTAAATGCATTTTCCGAGCAGTATTAATTATTTAAAAAATAACACAACGCTGGTAATGCTCAGAACTCTTCAGGAATTTGTTAAATACGTTTAGAACTGCATGAAAAATATTTTACGATGACCAGAACTATCGAATATCGACTAGCATCTCACCCTTATCTGTCTTAAAATGGCGTTTTCCAGGCAGTATTAATTATTTAAAAATAACACAACGCTGGTAGTGGCCAGAACTCTTCGAGAAATTGTTAAATACATTTAGAACTGCATGAAAAATATTTTACGATGACTAGAACTATCGAATATCGACTAGCATCTCACCTTTATCTGCTTTTAAATGCATTTTCCGAGCAGTATTAATTATTTAAAAAATAACACAACGCTGGTAATGCTCAGAACTCTTCCGGAATTTGTTAAATACGTTTAGAACTGCATGAAAAATATTTTACGATGACCAGAACTATCGAATATCGACTAGCATCTCACTCTTATCTGTCTTAAAATGCATTTTCCAGGCAGTATTAATTATTTAAAAAAAACACAACGCTGGTAATGCTCAGAACTCTTCGAGAAATTGTTAAATACGTTTAGAACTGCATGAAAAATATTTTACGATGACCAGAACCATCAAATATCGACTAGCATCTCACCCTTATCTGTCTTAAAATGCGTTTTCCAGGCAGTATTAATTATTTAAAAATAACACAACGCTGGTAGTGGCCAGAACTCTTCGAGAAATTGTTAAATACGTTTAGAACTGCATGAAAAATATTTTACGATGACTAGAACTATCGAATATCGACTAGCATCTCACCTTTATCTGTCTTAAAATGCGTTTTCCAGGCAGTATTAATTATTTAAAAATAACACAACGCTGGTAGTGGCCAGAACTCTTCGAGAAATTGTTAAATACGTTTAGAACTGCATGAAAAATATTTTACGATGACCAGAACTATCGAATATCGACTAGCATCTCACCCTTATCTGTCTTAAAATGCGTTTTCCAGGCAGTATTAATTATTTAAAAAATAACACAACTCTGGTAATGCTCAGAACTCTTCAGAAATTTGTTAAATACGTTTAGAACTGCATGAAAAATATTTTACGATGACCAGAACTATCGAATATCGACTAGCATCTCACTCTTATCTGTCTTAAAATGCATTTTCCAGGCAGTATTAATTATTTAAAAAATAACACAACGCTGGTAATGCTCAGAACTCTTCGAGAAATTGTTAAATACGTTTAGAACTGCATGAAAAATATTTTACGATGACCAGAACCATCAAATATCGACTAGCATCTCACCCTTATCTGTCTTAAAATGCGTTTTCCAGGCAGTATTAATTATTTAAAAATAACACAACGCTGGTAGTGGCCAGAACTCTTCGAGAAATTGTTAAATACGTTTAAAACTGCATGAAAAATATTTTACGATGACCAGAACTATCGAATATCGACTAACATCTCACCTTTATCTGTTTTTAAATGCATTTTCCGAGCAGTATTAATTATTTAAAAAATAACACAACGCTGGTAATGCTCAGAACTCTTCAGGAATTTGTTAAATACGTTTAGAACTGCATGAAAAATATTTTACGATGACCAGAACTATCGAATATCGACTAGCATCTCACCCTTATCTGTCTTAAAATGCGTTTTCCAGGCAGTATTAATTATTTAAAAAATAACACAACGCTGGTAGTGGCCAGAACTCTTCGAGAAATTGTTAAATACGTTTAGAACTGCATGAAAAATATTTTACGATGACCAGAACTATCGAATATCGACTAGCATCTCACCCTTATCTGTCTTAAAATGCATTTTCCAGGCAGTATTAATTATTTAAAAAATAGCACAACGCTGGTAATGCTCAGAACTCTTCGAGAAATTGTTAAATACGTTTAGAACTGCATGAAAAATATTTTACGATGACCAGAACTATCGAATATCGACTAGCATCTCACCCTTATCTGTCTTAAAATGCGTTTTCCAGGCAGTATTAATTATTTAAAAATAACACAACGCTGGTAGTGGCCAGAACTCTTCGAGAATTGTTAAATACGTTTAGAACTGCATGAAAAATATTTTACGATGACCAGAACTATCGAATATCGACTAGCATCTCACCCTTTATCTGTTTTAAATGCATTTTCCGAGCAGTATTAATTATTTAAAAATAACACAACGCTGGTAATGCTCAGAACTCTTCGAGAAATTGTTAAATACGTTTAGAACTGCATGAAAAATATTTTACGATGACCAGAACTATCGAATATCGACTAGCATCTCACCCTTATCTGTCTTAAAATGCGTTTTCCAGGCAGTATTAATTATTTAAAAATAACACAACGCTGGTAGTGGCCAGAACTCTTCGAGAAATTGTTAAATACGTTTAGAACTGCATGAAAAATATTTTACGATGACCAGAACTATCGAATATCGACTAGCATCTCACATTTATCTGTCTTAAAATGCATTTTCCGAGCAGTATTAATTATTTAAAAAATAACACAACGCTGGTAATGCTCAGAACTCTTCAGGAATTTGTTAAATACGTTTAGAACTGCATGAAAAATATTTTACGATGACCAGAACTATCGAATATCGACTAGCATCTCACCTTATCTGTCTTAAAATGCGTTTTCCAGGCAGTATTAATTATTTAAAAAATAACACAACGCTGGTATGCTCAGAACTCTTCAGGAATTTGTTAAATACGTTTAGAACTGCATGAAAAATATTTTACGATGACCAGAACTATCGAATATCGACTAGCATCTCACCCTTATCTGTCTTAAAATGCATTTTCAAGGCAGTATTAATTATTTAAAAAATAACACAACGCTGGTAATGCTCAGAACTCTTCGAGAAATTGTTAAATACGTTTAGAACTGCATGAAAAATATTTTACGATGACCAGAACCATCGAATATCGACTAGCATCTCACCCTTATCTGTCTTAAAATGCATTTTCCAGGCAGTATTAATTATTTAAAAAATAACACAACGCTGGTAATGCTCAGAACTCTTCGAGAAATTGTTAAATACGTTTAGAACTGCATGAAAAATATTTTACGATGACCAGAACCATCAAATATCGACTAGCATCTCACCTTATCTGTCTTAAAATGCGTTTTCCGGCAGTATTAATTATTTAAAAAATAACACAACGCTGGTAATGCTCAGAACTCTTCAGGAATTTGTTAAATACGTTTAGAACTGCATGAAAAATATTTTACGATGACCAGAACTATCGAATATCGACTAGCATCTCACCCTTATCTGTCTTAAAATGCGTTTTCCAGGCAGTATTAATTATTTAAAAAATAACACAACGCTGGTAATGCTCAGAACTCTTCAGGAATTTGTTAAATACGTTTAGAACTGCATGAAAAATATTTTACGATGACCAGAACTATCGAATATCGACTAGCATCTCACCCTTATCTGTCTTAAAATGCATTTTCCGGGCAGTATTAATTATTTAAAAAATAACACAACGCTGGTAATGCTCAGAACTCTTCCGGAATTTGTTAAATACGTTTAGAACTGCATGAAAAATATTTTACGATGACCAGAACTATCGAATAGCGACTAGCATCTCACCCTTATCTGTCTTAAAATGCGTTTTCCAGGCAGTATTAATTATTTAAAAAATAACACAGCGCTGGTAGTGGCCAGAACTCTTCGAGAAATTGTTAAATACGTTTAGAACTGCATGAAAAATATTTTACGATGACCAGAACTATCGAATATCGACTAGCATCTCACCCTTATCTGTCTTAAAATGCATTTTCAAGGCAGTATTAATTATTTAAAAAATAACACAACGCTGGTAATGCTCAGAACTCTTCGAGAAATTGTTAAATACGTTTAGAACTGCATGAAAAATATTTTACGATGACCAGAACCATCAATATCGACTAGCATCTCACCCTTATCTGTCTTAAAATGCGTTTTCCAGGCAGTATTAATTATTTAAAAAATAACACAACGCTGGTAGTGCCCAGAACTCTTTAGGAAATTGTTAAATATATTTAGAACTGCGCGAAAAAATATTTTACGATCAGTAGAACTCTCGAATATCGTCCAGCATCTCACCTTTATTTGTATTAAAATGCGTTTTCCGGGCAGTATTAATTTTTTTGAAAACACAACGTTGATAGTGTCTAGAACTCTTTAAAAAATGCATAAATGTATTCATAATTATACAGAACTATGTTGGAAAAGCCAGAACTCTGAAAAATCGTTCAGCTTGATATATTTGTTACACTATATTCGTTAGTTTTTTACGTTATTTTAATCGATGTTTTTGGTTTTAAACTGCAGAACTCTTTATAGAACTCGTTTTTAACTGCAAATCAAAATCTGATGAGATATAGTAAGGGAACTGCTGTAAGACAAATTAAGACGCAGCGTAAAGTTGTCGTCTTAGTCAACTTTGAATCAATTCTTTTGCTTTAATGGTCGGAATTATTTGTTTAACTCATAGAGAAACTCTAGAACTGTAAACAATTAGTGAGTTTCCACGCCAGCTTCATAGACATGAGATCAGATGGGTTTTGTAATTATAAATTATTTTCTACGGAGTTTAATCGTCAGAACTATTGACAGAATGTGTCTAGACTGGAGAACTCTATGGAATCTTACTCCTCCGTGATCATGTATTCGAAATACGATGAGATGCTGTCAGGTGTTTTTGGAAGTTAGCATCTCATTTCTTAAAAATGCGATTTTAATAGTAAATTCATCAGAACTATTGTTAAAAATTATCAGGAACTGTAGAACTATGCTGGATGCAAGTGAATTTGCAGTTTATTTGTGAGATGCTAACACTTGAGATGCTGTCTTCACACACTTGTTTTTTTTATAGGTTAGACGTTAGAACACAATATAGCACAATAGCACACAGTAGCGCGATCTGGAACATTTTCTTAAACTACAGCGTGTATTATTCCATGATAAAAGCAAAAAATAAGAAACTTTGGAATATCTTTATTTTTTGTTTAAAAGTTTGTAATTTTAAAAAATTAATATTAAGTTGTGAACATAAAATGTAAATAAGTAAATCGCGGCTGTATCAAATATACCCGATATGTTAATCAGTATATTATACCTGAAAAGCATAATATATTGATTATTTATTAAAAATGTAATTTATAATCGGATCTTCTAGCGCAAACGTCTTACACTATATAAAATTCAGAGTATCATAGACGTTTAATATAAAAGAGGTTTTACATTTATTTATTTCAAGAAATTAACATGTACATAAGATATTAACAATAAGACCATTTTTTTTCATGGCTGTAAGTCTCCTATATGGGCTCCATTATTCTGGTGTCCTTTTGGGACTTACGTATTTCCAAATCCGCCACGATTGCAAATGGCGAACGGATGGAACTTAGAAAGTCTTTATCACAAATTAAATAAGATTAATCGCAGTGGTTGTTATATTAATATTAGAGAACTATTTCGTTAATATCTAAGTTCAGGTTTTCTGGTTTGCCCACAGAAACCGCGTAAATCGTTTCTGTCGACAGACCGAGATATATACGGAGGGTCTTTTAGTGTAAGACGTTTGCGCTAGAAGATCCGATTATAAATTACATTTTTAATAAATAATCAATATATTAACCTCTTCTAAGCTAGCAGGACCAAATCGGCAGAATCAAACCGGACCTATCAGAATATTTAGTACCCATTTTGTACTAATTTGTACCACTAATAACAATTTTTTATCCCGTGCCATTTCGGAGAAAATCGTGGCGGTGCTACCTTAGCATTAAGCTAGAAAGACCACAAGAAAAAAAAAGAAAAAAAGAAAATTAAATACAGAAATTTGAAGGACTGAATTTTTACTAATTTGTACCATACAAATAAACTTAATAAATATATTTATCCCTTCTGCTTAAAAAATAACTCACCGGCCGATGCGCAACAGCGGAGTTGTAATTCTGCGTTGATCTGTAACAAAAAAAATATTTTTATATTAAAGCTACGTCCAAGATAATCGACAGTAAATAATTATCAAAATAAATAATTATTGCCCGTTTTTAAAGCGTCATTTTAACAAATATCTGATTTTAAAATGTAAAAAACAATCGCGGCCGCCGGCGCCGCAATAAGCGGCTGGATATTTCCGTGTTAACTAGTTCGCATAATTCATCCGCGAAAAATTGTGCAAATAATAAGTACTGCGACCGTGCGAATAAGAGAGAGACGCGACGTTCGCGATGTAATATCTCGCATACGCCGGAGATCAGACTCGACCCGAAATTACACCGTAGTTAAAAACCACGAAAGTGGCGGAGTCCATCACAGAACTGACAGGACGGCAAAATATAATATATAAGAAAATTAACAACTCTAAGTACTCACCCCACGGTCGCTCCGCCGTCGCCCGATGCCTTCCCAGGCCTCCTCCTCCTCCTCTCCACGATTCGCCAGGTCCTTTTCCGTTGCAGCGTTGGTCCGTTGGTCGGTTGGCATATTCACTCACGACGTTCACGTAAATCGACGATAAGATCGCGTCACTTATGATCGCGCGATATTTTCGACACTTTGCATGACACTCCCGGCATTAATCTCGCGACGCGACGCGTACTTACACGTAGTTACACGGCGACGGAAAAACTACGGCGAAGCTGTACGATCCGCTCGACGCCGCGCCCGTCGGCCCGTGCCGCGATCCGCGATGTCCCGCAGGTAGACGAACGAGGCGAAGAGAATTTCGTAAATCACACGGCCAACTTCTCTCGCCAAAAGCAACCATGGCGTCGCGTCACTCCACTCGCGACGTTCACGAAAATCGACCGATATCGTCGCTTATAATCGCGCGATCTCCGCGATATTTTTCAACACTTCGCACGACACTCCCGGCATTAATCTCGCGACGCGGCGCGTACTTATACGTAGTTACACGGCAACGGAAAAATTACGACTGATATGATGTGAATAATGTAGCGCGGGTCGTGGCTTCTCGTCAACACTAATGGTAGGGACGAAATGGGGGCTACAGGTGACTAGGCACGGTGCGCGCTCGGTATGCGTGACGTCAGCACGCCTCGATACCGGCTCCTCTACCCCCACTACTCGTGTTTACCGCGGCGCGCACGACCGTGCTTTAACGTAGCCGCCCGCCGCTCTCACATCACAATCAGACCGCATCGCGAAATAACCTAGGTAGCAATTAATGTCTAAAAGACATCATAAAGACATCTTTAAGATTTCTGGCATCTTAAAGACATCTTTATGATGTCTTTTAGACATTAATGCTACCTGGGAAGGGCCCGGACACACACTTTTTCGTAACATTTAACAGTAAAGTATCGACCACGCGCGTTGCTTGAATCGGGAACGTACGGCCATACGTTTCCGAATCAAACAACGCGCGTGGTCGAAACTTTACTGTTACTGTTACGAAAAAGTGTGTGTCCGGGGCTTAATACACGAATGAATCGCCGCCCGCCGAGTCACGGCGCGGCGGTTTAGATTACGAAAAACTGATGTATCGAATTTTAATACATGTGCTTCGCGAAATTTATATAGATATACCGAGGTACATACGTCGCATTCGATAATATATTCGATAGTATAATATTGGCCGCGTTCAAGAAACACAACTGTTGAGTGAGCGTTCGTTATGATTGGTTCTTACACTTAGATCCGGAGTAGAACCAAAGGTAAGAACCAATCACATTAAAGAATCACTGACCGCTCACTCAACAGTTGTGTTTCCTTGAATGCGGCCATTGATTACATTCTTTCGGACGATCAATCTCGCTTTTACCGACAATGACTCCGCGTCTCGCGTTGTGTCGCGCGACTTCGAAATTCGGAACAAAGTTGATTGGACATCGTTTTCGGAACACGGTTAAAGAATTTCATTAACGATACGAATAGACGCTAAATCGAGTGACGCCGCGACGTGTTTAATTAACAATCGCAGTGTCTATTAACGTCGTATATTTACCTTCGTATTTGATCGTGCCTCGATATCTGGCAATCGCGGCTACAGCCATGAAAAAAAAGGTCTTATTATTGTTAATATCTTATGTACGTGTTAATTTCTTGAAATAAATAAATGTAAAACCTCTTTTCTATTAAACGTCTATCTGAATTTTATATAGTGTAAGATGTTTGCGTTAGAAGATATCCGATTATATAAATTACATTTTTAATAAATAATCAATATATTATGCTTTTCAGGTATAATATACTGATTAACATATCGGGTATATTTGATACAGCTGCGATTTACTTATTTACATTTTATGTTCACAACTTAATATTAATTTTTCAAAATTACAAATTTTTAAACGAAAAATAAAGATATTCCATAGTTTCTTATTTTTTGCTTTTATCATGGAATAATACACGCTGTAGTTTAAAGAAATGTTCCAGATCGCGCTACTGTGTGCTATTGTGCTATATTTTGTGTACTTCTAACCTATAAAAAAAACGTAACGTCAGAGAGTGTCAGGCGAGTCTAAACAGTTCGCCAGAGAGATCATCTCAAGAAAAACTTACTTTACTTTTTCCTTTCAAGTTTTGAAAAAGAATTAAGGTACAATGATAGCTTTATTGTAATAATAATTGTTACAGTGCACAAATAGATACGTTCAAACTACAGTGAAAACAAATTTGACATTTGTCATAATATATCCGTAATTATTTATAATCAACGTTAGCTAAATGTTCCTGTTCCTAATCGATCTTATGTATAAATAAATTACAGCACAATGGGAGAACGAAAGGGAACGAATTTGTACTATCCACCGGATTATGATCCCCGTGCAGGTGGTCTCAACAAGTTCCTGGGCACTCACGCACTGCGTGAACGAGCCCGCAAGCTCCACATGGGCATCTTGATCATACGATTCGAGATGCCCTACAATATATGGTGCGACGGATGCGGGAATCACATCGGCATGGGTGTGAGATATAACGCGGAGAAGAAGAAGATCGGGATGTACTATAGCACCCCACTCTATCAATTTCGCATGAAGTGTCATCTCTGTGACAATCACTTTGAAATAAAAACTGATCCTGCTGTAAGTTATGATTGAAAAAGCATATAAATGGCTGTGTTTGCAATATTTGTTAATTATTTCCTGTTTTCCTTGTAGAATCTGGATTATGTCATAGTGAGTGGTGCGAGACGTCAAGAAAATCGATGGGATCCTACACAGAATGAACAAGTAGTACCAGAAACGAAGGAAGTGTCATGTCGATTATATGACGATGCGATGTACAAGTTAGAGCATGGTGTGGAAGATAAGAAAGTAGCGAAATCTCGAGATTCAGCGCTGGAAGGTGCAATAGCCTTGAACGAGAATATCTGGAAAGACGATTACAGCTCAAACTGTGCAGTGAGAGCGTTATTTCGGGTATGGCGATCATTTTAATAATTTATTTGTCTTTGCGAAATATATTTAATTCTGTTAATAATAAATTTGAATTTTTACTGACTGGCTCATGCATTTCATATTGCAGGGAAGGAAAAATGAGCTCAAGAAGAAACAAGCTGGAGATCATGCATTACTAAAAAAGACTGGACTCGATATTGACTTGGTGAACGAACATGAGGATGACATCAAACTGGCCAAATTACTCACTCACAAGAAAGGTGTTTATTCAGCATTTAAGCGAATTAAAAAGCACATTTCTTATTATACTTATACTTTCACGAATGCTTTCTTTTCAGATGCAAAGAAAAAAGGAAGCACGGAATTGAAACGGCTAATTTCGATTGTGCGGTTTAAAAATAGAAAAAAAATATCCTCTTCGAATGACCGACTGAAACTACAAAGCCAGGAATCGCCAAAAGTACAGGAAGTAGCTACCACCTCCAAAGCCAGTAACTCGAGCATGTCTCTGGTCAATTATGACAGTTCCAGTACCGATAGTGATACTTAACACTTTATATGTCTATTTCGAGAAACGATATAATATATTTGTAAATAAAATACTATGAAAATAATTCTTCGATTTGCACATGATGCACTAATATTAGGAGCGAGATGTAGCACGATTACAAAAATATTTTAATAAAAAATATATTTCGAGATTAATCATAGCTATAATTCTCAGGTTACATATTGGAAGACCATTTTACTAGAAAGATCAAAAGAAGCTATCATATAAAGGAGGCTTTTCCTAAAACTACATTGCACTAACTTTATTCTTAGAATACATTATTCTTATAGATACATAACAGTGAATAGAGATCTCTCACAGTGATCGAAGTAATTGAACTTGTGTCAGATATCAAAGTTTACAAAGAATAAATTTATTGTTATATGAATATTACGTTTATTCGTATTTAAACATCGACGGTAGGCTGCTGCTCGACTATTGCCGTAGTCGGAGATGGCAGCTTCCTCTTCACCACGTAAATCTTCTTATTGGAGAGACATACGACGTAGCAATGATCCTTATATTTGATCGATATCTTTTCAAAGGGATCGTGCGAGGGAAACGCTTTGGAATCAACTTTACTCGTCAGCGTGACCAAACTAGTGATAATATTTGCCACTCTCTCATCATTTTCCAAATCTCCTCCAGACTGCAATACAAACACAAAAGATTCTATCTGCTGTTACAAAGAAAAGAGCATCGTCAGAAGCTGCTTCTTACCGTTAATACAGCACCGTCCTCGGTTAATACCAAGTATCCGGTTTGATCAGGTATGCGCTCCAAAGCCAGCATTTTCTGTAAACGAGAGATGACTTATTTTATTCGTTATATTACCTACGGTAACCGACATAAAATTAAAGAGGAAATAAACAGAAGAAACAAATGTAAAATAAGAATACGTATTTCTGAACCGTATATGACATATGTGGAGCTTATCCTAACCTATCCTAACGAAGGTAGACAATGGAAAACGAGAGAACTAGCAAGCTTACGTGTGATGACAGCGTCAATGAGCGATGAAATGTCATGCATACGAGAGATTAAGATAAACACGCGTCTTGGCACTGACGAGTGACGAGATAATATATTCAAGACGTCAAGGTAGCAAAAATTCGCTCGAAAAATTCGCAGGGTTATAATAGTTACTAGTTTAGTTAGTATATCGCCAGAGAGAAGTGCTGGTATCGCCGTGCACTAACGCCCTCTCTGGGAGCCTCGATACATCGAGAATCGATAAATTTCAAATGGCGGTCAGTCACTTCGGCCGGGAGACGGGACGTGACGTGTTCGGTTCGGAGTCGTTTCGCGATGGACGGAATGGACGTCCGTTTCCGACGCGATCGTTTGTTTGCGCGAGATCTTGTCGCGAGTGTCCCGCGAGGTGTCGGATGTTCGCCACAATGCATTCAACGTCGTGCACGATCGCCGCTGGACCGCGGCGTCGCGATATCGGTTGACTCTTTGGGCGCCCGGAGTGAACCGCCGAAATCCTGTCCGCGTACTTGCACGGCGAAGCAACGGATTCTGGCACTTGGAGATCCTTAGACCTGAAAGTTCCTCGATCCTGGAGCTCTAGACGCGCATCCAGTGCAGTTGAACGGGAAATCTGATGCCT
The DNA here is from genome assembly GCF_030848805.1 of Temnothorax longispinosus. Lineage (NCBI taxonomy): Eukaryota > Metazoa > Arthropoda > Insecta > Hymenoptera > Formicidae > Temnothorax > Temnothorax longispinosus. Next base: position 15,282,887 of record NC_092363.1, on the reverse strand, counting down.
CTCGATATGGTATGTTCATCATTTTGATAGCAAAGATGCGAGAGTTTTATCAGGTGCACTCCGTGCGATCGTAGCGTCGCTGGACGTTACAATGGCCGTCAATATGGCGCGTATGGATTTTTCAAATGATTTACGGTAGCGATCAGCAGCGATCGCTGCATTTTTCATGTTAGTTACGACCGCAAGTTCTCCATACCGATTAGAATATGTATTTTAGAATGTGTCGTCAGTGACGGATTTTTTGGTTCTATATAAATACGAGACGATTTGGGAATTGTTATACGTTACATTTGGAGAATTGAATAGTAAAACGCGCTCGTCGAGGAGTGATTAGAAGAATTTCACGTGTCCTTGTCCCATTCGCTCCGTCGATGCGTTATCATATCCCGTTACCTTTCCAGTCACGATAAAGTAGAAATCTATGCTTCGTATGGCGCGTACGAAGCGTAACTTAGCGCGTAGCGACGATAACTTTCGAGTCTCGTATTATTCATATTCCATTTTTATATTTTGTACAAGATTATATAAGATACGAAATTGTGTTTTATATAATTATTAACGAGTTAACGAGAGAGACCACGCGTAGAGTATATTCATGCAGGTTTTTGGAGCAGTCTCCTTACAGTAAGTCATATAAACAATGTACGCGTCTACGAGCGCTATCCGTGGAAAAGTCGCACAGAAAGATCGCGATCGTATGTTTACTTTGTTCCATTGTCGAAAATATCGAATTAAAAAGCGTCGCGCAGGGTCGTGCAGGGCCGCGCAGGGCGGCCGCGCGGATCGCACGCTTGCGCAACGCTCGGGCCAGTGGTTCTCCGCGGGCGCGACACGACCACGTCATTCGTCGCGCGTCTTCCGAGCGCGGCTGTCCGCCGGTCCGCACGCGAGGCGCGCCCGTTCGTACGCCCTTCGTGGGCCGCAGACCACGTGGTTAACACGCGCCGTTTCGATTCCCGATCGCGCGGCGCGCGCGAACCTTCGAAACCCGACCGCGTGCACCCCCTTCGAGTTTCGCGTTCGCGACTACGTCGTTCCTCGCGGGAGTCGCGGGTAAAATCGTCGACGGGCGAGGGAAGTAGATAGTAAACCTGGCGAAATTCGAATTCTCGACGAGCGCGAGTGACATGCCGGCGAGGAGCGGCTATTGATCCCCCGTGTCCCCCCCCGTCCACGTTCGCAAGTGCGTGCCAGTGCGGTGATATGTCCAGGAGGAAGCAGGCGAAGCCTCGATCTCTCAAACGTAAGTCCACTATTATCGTCATTATATTTGTTTAGTACAAATATTCGATATTATTGGTCACTCCGTCAATATTATTGATCACAATATACATAGGTATATCATTGATAATACATAGAAAGCGATAGGAAGTATTAATGGCCGAACATGCGATGTAAACAGATTACTGCACGTAACAGCTATTACTAGTTTTATCTATCGTTGCCAGAAAAAAACATTCTAATAACAAATTTAACATATTTAGAACGTGATCAATGTAAATTTCACGCAGTTTTGAAATATACGGCATTAATTATTTTTATCTTTAGAAAATAAGTACTTGCGCGTTTATAAATCTTGACCGTAAAACTTACAAATCAAAATGAATTAAAATACGTCGTGTGCGTACGGTAATGCTTTGAAATAACGGATAATTCTAATACTAAAAACCTTTTCGATTCATCGCACGAAGGAAAGGGAAAAAAAGGAAAAAGGGAAGTTTTCGCACGGTAAAATATAAACGGGAGAAAAAACAAGATAAAACAAACGTGAGGATCTGCCGTCCCTAGGTGACGGCGGCTTTACGAAATTAACGTTCATGAGCTCTCACATTTGTGTCACAAAGATACGCGAATAATAGCAAAGTTCGTCGCAAGGTGCTTGTCCGTGTGAAAGCGTCGTTGTGTGGAGGACGAAAAAGAAGTCTTGGCTAAAAGGGTGCTTCGTGAAACTTCCAGACACGTGCAACCGTGCCCCGACATAAAAGTAACGTACGATACGAGTGCCAAAAGCCGCTATTGTTGCAGAAAGTCTACCGTAACGCTGTAGTAATTACAAAAACGGCCGAATTATCCAAGTAGCTTTAGAACTTGAGAATTCTACTGTTTTTAACGAATTATGTACATTTGCATTCGCAACACAGGACGAAGCGCGGTTTGTAGTATAATTAAAAAAGACGAGTACTTAAACGATCTAGAAAAAAAAATTTTTTTGTACGAGGCATTGATTAATAATCTTAATTAATTTTTTAAATCATGGCTCTTAAAATTAAAAAACATATCAACTGCTCGCTTCGCGAAAACTTTATTTTTGGCAATTGTTCACCTAACAGTATCAATTATCGAGTAACGCGGTATCTGTCAATTCGTCACGGTGAATAGCGAAAAACGGAGACAAATAGAACGGTGAAAACCGCCAAACTTCTGCTCCAGCATCACGAGAATGTTGGCTTGTTGGAACAGGTCGAGAGCATATGTGCAACCGAATAACTGAAATACAGTTGTCATAAAAAGTGATAGATAAAGGAGAGAAATTGGTGAGACAAAGAGGGTGAACGATGAGAAAGAGGCGAATCATAAATGCAGGATAAAGACCGAGAGAAATGCAAAAAGTGAGATAAATAAATGTGGAAAGAGAAACGACGAGAGGAAGGAAACGTGTGTTCGAGGAGGAAAGAGAGAGAGTTGAGGGTTGATCAAACGCGGAGGATAAAAGGAGGACGGAGCGTCTCACTATAAAGGATAGAAAGAGAAAGGGAAAGAGAGGAAGAGACAGAGCAGGACATCAGCAGACGTGAACGGTTGCAGAAGCAGAAAGAGAGGCAATAGGTACACGGGGTAGATAGAGAGGAGGATGATAGAGGGAGAGGAGAGTCAGTAGTCAGCCAGGATGGAATTAGGTGGAAGCCCGCGGGAGACCGGCGCTCGTCCCCGGGGAATCCCCGGCCTCTGTAATCACCAGTTCGCCTATCCTATCCAATTCTGGTCGCACTCCTCTCGTCCTCCTCGTCCTGCATCTCCTTTCGCGCGCTCATCTCGCTCCTCCAGCTTTCCGACCTCTCTCTCTCTCTCTCTGTCTCTTCCTCCCTCTATCTGTACCATTTCCACCAGCGATTTCTCTCCTCTCCTTTGAGCCTGCCGTTTCTTCGAGTCTTTTTCCGTTTCTACTCCGCGCGCAACAGTTCCTCATCCGTCTCATCTTTATTTTAAAATTTCTCTTTTCGTATATAGTCGTCTTTTTTTTTCAAGTCCTTATTGTCAAAAGAAATTGTTCAATTCTTGGACAAGGAATAAGAAAAGTAGAGTACATCAGTTCAGTTGTCGACATGATTTCATATTTAAAGTGGATTTTACGAATTATAGACTCGATCAGTTCTAGCTGTAAACGCTTCAAAAATGCGATTTACGACCACGAAGATCTCACAGGCTCGCGATGGCTATATGCAGCATCGTGTATATGGTACAGCGCGGCCCTTTTTCCACCGAAATTGCGACCGCGCCGCGATACTCGTATCATTTCTCGTTTGTTGGCAGAATTGACGATTGAGCGGAAACGAAAGTTTTCACATTGCTCGTTTCGAGCCAGCCACCGCTCGGTAGCCACATCCGGATTCCAATAGCGGACGTAAAAGGCACTCAACTGCCGAAATATTGGCGCTGATTGATGAGCAAAGAGTGTCGTTTCGCGAATCACGATTTAGATAGGATTAAACAACCGTCTACTAATCTTTATTTCGTTAGATACATTAGCTGCTTCTTACTCGTCAACTGTAATATCATTTACTATAAATAAAATTTCCTAAGTTAAATAAAAAATAATTTTTTATAAGCAATATCAAAACTATATTTATACGCAATAAGATGGATCTTTATTTCTTTTATTTTAATATAAATATCGTAACAATAAAGGCTTTAATTCATTGTGTCAACTATGTTTATCTGAACCTGGTACTGGCATTGTTAGGTTTATGGCTAGACATCCGTTAGTGATAGCGGATTTAAATCGGTAGCAAAAATATCCGACACGTAAAATATTGTACGCCTTTGCTTGTTTGCTGCGGTAAATAAACCGTCGTCTTTTATCGAATCAAGCCGACTGCCATCGCGTGGTCAGGATGTCACGAGCCAGTGGTTAGCCACGAAATAGCAAGCCGGACCGATAGTATTGCCAGTGATATAGGGTGTTGCTAATTAATGCACGATAATGAACCTGCGCGAGACCGAAGCCGTATTAATGGATTCCAATGCCCTCGTCATAACGTGGACAACCGGTAGGTAGCAGTTGAACGGAGGATAATTGCGTTAATGGGAATATATCGGCTTACATCGACAGGCCTCGGGTTATTTCGACTTGCATTTCAAATATTTTTCGAAAATCATAAATAAAGCGGACAGACGCGTTAGCCGAATTTTTCTTTTAGGTTGAGATAAAGTTTTAATAAAATTATGTTTTTTTTTTAAGAATTTGATCAATGTCGAATATTGTACTAAATAAATATTAAAATTAATTATTTTTGTCACGTGCTATTGTAAGCTAGATGAGAAAAAAGATCCATTGCTTAAAAAAAAAATGAAGAGAATAACGCTTATGCATTTATATAAAGTAAAATTCTTCTTGTTGATACTTAGTGGACGAACACATTGTGGTAACTTTGAAATGCAGCACCTCCCATATTGTTGGAGAAATCTTAATTTATCAATCTGTACAATGCGTTATTAGAGCTACATTATATATCATATGTAAATCCGCTTGCCAGTGTGCATATGCATTTCTAACGGCAAGTATGAAGGAACGCCTAAATATACTCGATATATAAGCGCATTATAATTGGTGAGTAGGACGCAATGACCTGAATCATGTGCATTATGCCTCAGGAACGTGATTATAATTTGTGCGTACTCGCATAAATGCATAATTATCGTCCCGGAATTAATTTACACGCGCAGAAATGATTAACGATCCGTAGCCGGAGCGGCGCTTGCTTATCGATGATTATTATTTCCCTCCCTTTTCCTACGTTAAACATTAGAGCCAAAACGCGACTGGTCATTGAAGACAAGTAATTAAAATGAAAATAGTTTATTAAATTGCAGTTGCGAACGAAATTGCTTGTAAATAAAATATTATGTAAAAAGCTTACGTCAGAAAAACAATTATGTAGTATAATAATTGCGATAACTATGACAACATAATATAACTAATTGATAACATGTAATTAAATTGGTAATTGTTTTATATAAATATACTTAAGATAAGTAATGTACGATATATTACTATCGATGTTACATACAAAACACTTGCTTAAGTCTTTATTTTCTTCGGGTCGCGGTAGCGGACTATCCAGAACAGACAGGAGGCGGCCTTGCTACCGGTACAATGTAAATTTCCGGCTTAGCGTTTTAAGCCGTTTAATCGTAGCTCCTCTAAAACTTAAGCCGCTATTAGTTTTTGCAGTGACAGCACTAAGTCCTTACCGGCGGTCATAATCATTATAACGCGTCCGCTAACTCAGATTAAGTTATCGGCCTCTCGTTAAATTATTGTCTATGAAGAGCGCCCAGCTTCTACGTCACGCGACTTCCAATCATATTCATTTCTTGTTTCTCATTACACCTCGATAAATAATTTTCCATCAAAAATGTATATATTAAACACATTACTTTTATTTTTATTATTTATTCACAATTACTCCAAAAGAGATTTTCGCGTATTTTCTCTATAAATTATTCCTAATTTCTTCGAAATTATTTTGTAATAATAGGAACGACAAAAAATTACGCTTTAGAAAAAGTAATACCTCAGTAAGTCATAACGCATATGTTAAATAAATAATTTTTGCAAGATTAGGAAGAGCATGCGATGTTGCAGCAAACTGCAGCGATCGTGACAAAGTTAAATTGTCCGTACGGAATTAGAAGACGGGAGATGAAGTTGGCGAACTTCGGGACGGGCATCCGCGTGTGCGTGCTTCTTAATAGCGGGCGGTATGCGGAAGACTGCGTACCCCGTATAGGAAGGAAAGCGCACGTTACAAAAGACATACTCGAGGACGCATTCCCGCGACGCGGCGGTATTCCTTTGAGAAGCGGCCACCCGTTGACAAGTCCGCAAACTTGGCGTCGCTTTTGTGGCGATGCACGTCGCGCAACGGCAACGTCGATTTAAGAGATTCTCTTTCGGTACCTCCTGCAGGGAGTCCCGCTCGCTCCAAACTGCGCTCACTTAGTCAACAATCGACATTTGCTTACGAATAACTCTGAAAATAATTGTAAGCTTGTCCGAGATTATTATTATCGACATCGACTAAAAATGAATTACAAGAGAAAATAGAATTATTTTACACTCTACAGGATATTGTGACGTGGTCAAATGACGACGATATCTCTTTCTTTTCCCCTCCGGAACTGAAAATTACATTACTTTGAAGTCAGGCTGACAAACGCGCGCAGAATCGGCATGACAGGTACCAAAGGTCCTCCGCAATATTCCCAAGTCCTTCAGGAGGCAGGTGCCTCGCTGACGGCGCCGGAGGGGGCTCGGCGGCGCCGTCGGCGTCGCCGGCGGATGCTCGCGTCCCTCGGGAGTCTGAGTCCGCGTCAGAGCTACCCTGGGTACGCGGTCCCTCGGGATCTCCCTCGACTTTCCTCCCGACAACCCTCCCGACAACCCTCCCTACTCTCTCGCTACATCTACCCATCGTAGCAGCAGCAGCAGCAGCGGCGGCGACGCAGGCGGCCCTTCCGAATGGCGGCGGCTGTCTGCCTGCCTGCTTGCCTGCCTGCCTGCCTGCTTATACTTGCCTGCCTGTCACGGACTCCAAGACGTACGGCAGTTGCAACGCGGATAGAGATATCGTGCGCGCCCCGGATATAACCCGCAGGGCGCTCCTTTATTCGCGTCGTATCGATTAATGACTCGCGGACCTTTGCCGACTTCCGCGAGGATCGACGCGCCCCACGGGACGCGCCCCGATGCAACCGGAAGGATTTACCGGAGAGGTCAGCTCGCGGACTTGATGCGGAACGAGAGGCGATGTCATCATAAAATTATCAGAACATTGCGGTAACTTCTAGTCTAGCTTCGGGAAATTGTTTGTCCTAGATCTAGATCATGAAAAGATCGAAGAAATTTCATCTTTTATCTTATTGTTAGACATTGATGTGGATAGATAGAAACTTTCATTTATTGTAATCATCTATTAAATGCCACAAAGGTTATCTTAGTTTAAAAGATTAGTGACTTTATCTTTTGCATCTACGTTGTCTGCTAACTTTCCGAAACATTGAGTTTGCATAAAGCCTCTTTTTTCTTTTGTACTTAATGTTTAAATAAATTTATACGTATAACGCGATACATAAAAATCTAAATCAGCAGATTGAGGCATTAGAAAATTCGTATCGGCAAAGACGGAGGCAGAAACTCAGGGAGATCGCCAGGAAATTCTGGAAATTTTTAGGAATCAAGATAAAGCGTTATTATTTGGAAGAGATGCGATATACTTCCACCGCGGGAGGCATTATCAAGAGACGGGGGCATCGTGACTCGAATGATCCTCCTAGAAGGGGTTAAGCCGCAATATGCAGTTATCTTGCCCGGCGTGCATGTCGAAGCCATAATAACACATCCGTTTAACGTTAGCCACGGAGCTCGGGCCGAGATTGCAACCTGTATTTTCGTGAGTTTACCTCCCTCCTCTCCCTCGCGCGGCCACCTTCGCCAACCTTCTCCCGGACCATCTTGAGAATAGCGTCATCTAGACCAGGCCGTATTACATTGGCTTGTTGCGAAACGACGTATGCGCGTTATAGGTACGCTGTACGTGCGGAAAGGGTGCCCTCGAGCCGATACCACCGATCCCACCCTCTACCTTTACGATTATTGTCATAAAGGCTCAGCCCGTCTCGTCAAATTGTTTGCGATGTTTTATGGTAAATTGAATACGTCGACGTGAGTAACGATCGTTTCACTGGAAATAATATTTGTGTGCACTGCTAAATCTCTATTTTATAAAAATGTCAGGAGAAAGTGAGAAGAATTTTTTCCTTGGAAAATATATTTTTCACGATTATAAATGATGGCTTTTGCAACTAAAAGAACTCGGGTGGTAATCTGCGGGCACGCATCTCGCCTTGATCCAGGGACAATTAACGAATCGACCGAAACTCGCCGAAAGTCCTCGGTTACACGATGATGGATGAACCATTAACCACCGTGATATCGCACCGGTAAAGCGAACCGCGTTTTGGCGCGAGACACGCCTGACAGCTGACAGGGTTCGTAGGGCGCCGAGGTGCACGATCGAAGGACGCAGTACCTTCGCGTCGTGTCTTCTAGAATATTTAAGCCTCACCGCCCCGTCTGTAAATTTGACGTTGCTCCTCGTCTGACGTTTAACTCCGCGGTTAAAGCAACGTTTGGGTCGCGATTAGATCAAAATTAATTTGCGCATGTATTTCTCATTCTCTTTTATTAGATTCATTCTCTTTGAATTTTTCAAATATTTTGATAGTTTTAGCATACACGCGAGAAACGTTATCATGATGGAGCTTTATACTTTTATTTAACTTGTCGTTACTTCGATAATATAAATTTGCACTGTTGATAATATAAATTTGCAATTATTTAGGACGATTGATAAATATCTTTATTCATCTTCATAAACGCAGTTTTCCGCGTAATTTGCATTCTAACAAATCACTCAACAATTAGCAGGGACCATTCGTATAGCTTGTTAGCTTAATCAGTTGTTAACAATGATAAATGTTTGAATGAAAACTCGATAGTGCGATGGTACACTCCGGTTTTGAGGCCTTTCGAAAACTCAACGTAATTGAAGCTCAATTGTTAGAGTGGCAAGTTTACGGCGTAAACACGCTCCCTGCGACGATGAAAAAGCGAATCACCACGAGAGATGGTGACGGTAGGTCGGATACCATGCAAAATAACAAACGACCTGTTGGCCATGCGGACGAGGGTGTAATTTTTAAGTTTAATTCTGCTGTCCCACGTGACAAACGGGTGATGGTGCCGCCACCGCCCTGTGTGCCATCGACCGAATATATTTTACGGCGAAAAACAACGGCCCGTTGTTTCGTTTTTGATGATGTACGGCGAATGATTTTCCCGACCAGATAGCTTTGTTTACCAAGAGCTTAAAAACGATTATTACGCAGCGACAGATTCGAAAACTTTCTGCAACGAAATTTAAAAACGGGAATCTTGCGTTTGTGTCGTATGTACTTCGCGGCAGCTGCGGATTTCGCTCTTTACCGGTGATATGCAAATGTAATAGAATTAACGGTGGCTTCTCCCTCTGTGCAGGGGACGAAGAGTGGGACGACGGTAACGAGCAGAATGTCCTGGAGGCGGCCGAACAGGATAACGAAACGACGGCGATTAAGCGTGAGTGTTATTTGTTAGACTGCCAGCTCTCATGGACTTTTCTTTAGTATTTACGTACAACAGGTGGCAACGTTTGCACAAGTGAATCATCTAGGATAAATAGAACATGTTTTCCAGACTTTATAAAATAAAAATTGGGAAAGTCGTGATACAGAAAGCTCGACCTAAATTAAATCATTTGCGGCGGATTACGATTTATTTATCTTTCATTTGACGAGCGAATATTAATAAACATTGATATTAAACAAAATTTCATTTATCAGATACATGTATATTAATTAATATTAAAATAAATTAAAATATATTTCTTTGAACGAAAAATAATCGTACGGTCATATGTTTCAGAGGATGATGAGGAGGAAGAGGAAGAGGAGGAGCTGCAACGAGCGTTTAGTCGTCAGTCAGAAGGTAAGAAATACTTAGAAAGATACAAATAATGAAATATCACTGCTTCTTGCTATTTGAGTCGTAATGTCTATTGTTGCAAGGAGTTAGATAGTTTTTCAAGTACCCGATTTCAAAATTTCAAGTTTATAATATTTCCCAAACGTCTCGTGTAACCTATACGATTTTTCTCTATTAAAATTCGCAGTAAAATCAATCGCTTTGCGCAATGAAAACCGCCCCGCATGCACAAAACCGGCCTTCTTTGCGTAACAATGCGAAGAAATTGCGAGAGAAAGAGAAGGAGCGAGAGAAAGTCGCTCGGTGCATTCTGGTGCATTACTCGAATTGCCCTACGGGCACGCAACAATGCGTCGCGATGCATTGTCATTGTTGTTCGAAGGTGTTCAAGAAGCGCGATCTCGCCATAAATCTCATGAATATGGGATTCCTTGGTCCCTTGGGGAACGCGCGGCACGTACCTATCCCAAGCATGAGTGCATGTGCATCGAACAATGCCGACATCGTGCATTTTTCGCCTCTTTCCCGCGCGCGGATGATGAGGCGCGCGTCGGCTTTTTGTCGAGAGAATGACAGGTTTTTAACCCCCTCGTTGATCACGCGGTTATACGCGAATATGCATGTTCGATTATTTTATCGTGAAGTATTTTACCGGTATTCGAGATCAATGAAAAATGCGGAAAATATATTTCGCAACAGCATACATTTTTCACTCCCTTGAATTATTACAAATGAATGTCTTTTTTTTAACAGAGTTAAATGTTAGGCGTCCATCATTCGAAATTTCCGCTATTAATCCGCTTCGCAACTTCCGCTTAATTTTATTAAGAATAATAGGCAGGTACCCATATAATTGAATTTTATTTTCCGCGATCATTTAATTTTCTACCGTAAATAAATTTTTCGTTTTCACCTGCAAGATGGCGAAACGGCCAACGAAACAGCCAACAGATTAACCGGACAGTATCTCTCTCGCGACGTCTACTTTTCGTTTCTTCCGCAGTCTCCCGACAGTTTCTATCCGAACTATTTTTGCGCTAAGTAAAATTTCCGCGTCCCCTGTGTGCGCGCGGCCTGTGCCCTACGGTACCGCCCTTGTTACGTAACTAGCGAAACTGTCTCGAAAGATTCGTACCTTTCCCAAGTATCCAGCAGTTTTCCTCCCCGAGGAGGCCAGGAAGATCAAACCTTTATCCGCTCCCCCGTACGTACGGCACGATTATTATTTCAGGTTACCTTTCGCAAAGTGTACTTGCGCGCGCGCTTTATACTCGGAGGTAAAACCGGCTTGGAGGAGCTCGCGGAGAACGAGGTTGCCTCCCGCAGGAGGCGGCCCGCACTCCCACGGGAGATGCCTCGTCCGTCTGCTTACCTGAAAACATCGGGCTTCCTTCGCTTCTTTAATGCCCCGTGTACCCACGCCGCTCATTAAACCATTGGGACATCGTTATTTTCCCTCCTTTTTTCCTTCGTTTTTCAACCCAGCAAACACACTAATGCCTCCGTTCGCAATGATCGGTGAACGTTTTTTGAAACTAGCTTTTGTGACTTGTTTCTTTAAGCCTTTCGTATTTAGGACTCCACAAACATTTTTAAAATAAGCCTCTCTTATGGATGTCTCTCTATGTTTCTTCGAACTCTTGAACGTCTACCCTTGAACATTCTAGAAAGATAAATGTGTTTGACGGTAAGAATCTCTCTTTCTTTCTCTCTACTTGAAAGAAATTTGAAATCCTTTACGTTTAAATTACGTTATTTTAGTATGACAAAATTATAACGCCGCCTTAAACTAAATACACTATGAGAATACGGGTCAAAGTGACTGCTAAGATATTAGTGCTGGAGTTATGTTTCACTTTCGAATCCTCAAAGTTTGTCGTTCAACTCGGCGGAACGTAACTGACGTGACATACACTTTCGCATCTGCTTTTTCATCAAAAACTGTTACGTTCAAAGTTAGGCGTTTTGATAACATTTGAAGAACAGTATCCATTTGTCTATCTACGAAATAATAGCGCGTATTTGTGTACGAAGCAACGAAGCTCTAGTTTAAAGAGTTCTAAATTCTTTTATTCATAATTCACAACATTTATTTTCGACATTCTCTAGACATGTGTATTACGTATTACTTAGTCCAATAACTGATTTTGGCAAACCGCGAGACGCAATAACGCATTTACTACCCTAATTTATTTAAGGCAAGGTGATAATTGATGCGCGACACATCATACACCCCGCTACGACAAGAATTTCTAACGCTTGCTTGTGACATGCTATCTAACCATGCGATTATTCCGCCGAGACTTACCTTAGAGATGCACAAACGCATCGATTCCTTCGAAATATTAACTTAATCACAAATAATATACATATGATACATATGTCTATAAACAAAATTACAAGAAAGTGTAAAATATTGGATAATATTTTAATAAGAAATATGCAGTATATAAGATGCAGGGAGAACTTTTCTTATATTTTACATTTTTGTACATATTTGTTTTAAAGAACTGTTTTTAAACGGCGTAATTTATTACATTACCGTTAGGTAATGTAATTATATCTAGCAAGTTATTATACTAGGTTATATATCATCTTGGTGAGAATTGATGATGTCATAGCGTTACTTTGGGAGCATATCGTCGAACGATATAAGACTGTAATAGGATTTCAGTTATGGGATATATCGACATAATATGCAGTGCTGAATCACCTTTGCCACCTGCGCCACCCTATCGTCTTTTTCGGAAGAAATTGACTCGTGTAGCTTTTCATTCTATTAAGGGTGATATGAAGTCCCCTCAGCAATATCTTAAGACAAGACATGTCAAATTAGTCACTACCCATATATCTCTCGATATTCTTTTTCTTTTTGAAACCAAGTTGAGATAATAAATTGAGAAAGAAATTATCTCCGTAATGAATCGCGTTCTTAAATATAATTGTCTACAAAAAAATACAAAGATTCCTACATTATACGATACAGGTGAATAAAACGTAAATGCGTATATTATTTGCGAACTGACAAATAATATGCGTTCGCTTCTAAAGGTATAAATGCGAACTTCGAACATGATACCTTGACTCACGCGGGATTGCTAATGACTTCACAACGAGCTTCCGGCAACACAACGAAGACAAATGTTTACACATCATCGCGTCTGTATATTATTATCATCATTCGGGGAATATCCAAGGGCTTGCTTTCTCCATAACGGTACGTTGAGTACAAAGAAAAGAACAACGGAAAAGAAAGAATGCGAGAGAAGTGGGCTAACGCCTTATTACAACCACCAGCCGAGGAAAAGAAAAGACGATAGAGAGACAAAGACGGATAGAAAGACAGAAGGGGGGAGAGAGAAATCGACCTTCGAAAATCCCTTTGAAAAGCCCTTCGAAAAGTCACCCCCCGGCGAGACTCGGTTATTCAACTGATCGAATTATGTGATTTTTCGTTTCCTTCTTTTCTCATTTTCTTGTTATTGCTTGCGAAATCAGTCGATCATCGATATTCTTAATGCTGGAATCCTTTATTTTCAGAATACTCAATCTCCACTTGCTTTTTATACAGATTTAAAAATTTGAAAAATAGGTGACTAAATATGAAAATGGTCTATGATCAATTTGAAGTTGGTCTTGACAATCACGTTGATTTAAATTTTCTAAGTTATTTTTTTCTGGTATCAAAATAAATATCAATATAAAAATTTTTCCCCTAAAACCTAACATAACTTCTGCCTTATATTTGACTGATGATCGACTTGCGTATAGGTCTCTTATCTAGAAAATGTTTTCTTTCTCTATACCGCACTGACGAATCACCGGCGAAAAGTAATGCGAGCTAAATTGCACGGTGCGCAAAACTTTGGCGATGCCCGCCGTGGAAATTGTCGGACGGATAAGCGAAAAGTTGCCGAGCCGCTCTCGTGACAGATTGAAATCTCTGACATTAAGAAAATGGGGGATCTCGAATTCCAATGGGGAAAGCCGGCAACTCCTCGAGCCCGATGGTGGGTGACGGCGCGGTGGCCGGGGCCGACGGCGGTCGGCAGGGAAGATTGTAACATCACTCGAAATATCCTTCTCTCTCGTGGATTGTTTCGTAGGGTATTGTAATAATTACCATGACAGAGATTCGAGTAGCTAGAAAAGAGAGGGATATAGGGAGAAAAACATTTTGTTCACTTGTAATTGAAGTAAGTTACATTTATTGCCCAGAAAGTATTTTTAATATAATTATGTATGCATAATTTTATTTATACAAGAGAGAAAGAGAAAATTGCTTATTTTAAGAAGCATATATAGATGCAGTCGAGTTGCTTGATCAAGGAAAGATAAAATACGAAATATAAAAAGTAGACGCAGTTCAAGTAAAGTGATTCAATGCATTTCGTGCCTCTGCGCGTTTCTGATTTATAATAACAAGGTACACAATGTAAAATAATCAACGTAAAATAATCGCATCGAGCGGTCTTGATCTTGACTCCCCTCTGGGAAGCTGGAAAGTCCTGTAGAGCCGGTCGGTACAGCTGCGACCAAGCGGTGGCTGCGGAGGAGGTAAAGAGGGGCTCGGGAGGATATACTCCGAGGGTGCGGCGGGGGATTAGGGGAGAAGAGGGTATATTATGGGGAATGCCAGGGGAATCCCGGGGGACCCTAAGAGCAGCCCCGTGCGCATGCGTCGAGCTGATTAGTTCTCCCCTTCCCTCCTCTCTGCTCTCCGCTACCGTCCTCTTCCTCTTTCGCGTTCCCGAGTGCTGGCAGCACCAGAGGAGAGCACGAAGTCCCTCGGGACCTGGCCCCACTGCCTCTTCGCGCCCACCTACTCTCTTCTCCTCATCGCGCTGCGTCTCTTCCTCTGCCTCTGTCGTTCTCTCTCTCTCTTTCTTCCTCCTTATCTCGCCCTCTTGCGATTCCTCCTCCCTCCGTTATATCTTCCAGTTTCTCCTCTCTTCGTGGTACCTCCGCCTTTTTACGTTGTTGCGTCTTATATTCCCGATACCGGCACCCACTAATAAAACTCTCTCACTCTTCCCTCCCTTTCTCCCGCATCTGTCTTCATCTCGCTCTATAGCCTCATCTCTGTCCCGTTTATCTTTTTCCTCGCTTTATCCTCTTTTTCTCTGGCACGTTCCTCCTTCTCTTCATTGGGCTTTCCACGTTTTACGTCTTACGTCTTATATTCCCCCCGATACAGCATCCACTAATAAAGCTGTATTTCGCAAGCTCCTATGGGTTCCCTTGAAACATTTTGAGAAATCGCGGTTCTATCGCGCGGTTACATAAGGCCGCAATTGTATATTTCGTCAGGTCAATGATGAGTAATTCACGAGGCATGAATTAATAAAATACAGAATAATTTCCCGCTTCTTAATACGTTTTCTCGCGAAAAACATCCGTTTAAAAATACTTCGAAGAGAAATCTTTAAAGAGAAAAGAATGACTATGCGTCAAAATTTATAACTTCTCAATATCTGACACAAAAAAAAATTAGTTGACGGAATTTACAAAATATAAAAATTTGTATAATTTAATATTATTTGCGATATTTAAATGTATACATATGTAAATACAAATCTCTAGTGAATATTTGGGACACATCAACTTTTATTTTGTCAATATAAGGATAATTACATAGTTTTGTTCAGCTAGTCTAACAACAAGTTCAAAACGGTCGATCACTTGATATATACGGTTCGATCATCAGTTTCTTTCTTATCCTCCGGACATTCACGGCGTAGCGAATCTTCATGACAAGCAGGCAGAAGTCACGAGTCTCAACTGACTCCTGATCCAGAAGCAAGGAGAAGCAAGGAGCAAACTGGCTCTACGTACAATGGCGTTTTCTCGACACGACTGTACTTGGCGATATAAGGGTGTCCCAGGTGACGAGCTGCCTCGGGCCGTGGCGCAGCTCCTACGTATCCCTCGGGACCGACTCCAAGTCCCTCTATCTCTCTCTCTCTCTCTCTCCCCCTCCCGCTCCGCTCGTTCCCGTTGTTACCCTTCATCCCCGTCCTCCGCTCATCCTACCCTCCTGCAAACCTATACGATGAATCCTTGGCGTACCTGTATCCTACCTACCTACCTACACTCATACACGCGCCTCTCCTCGTGTGCATCGCTCGAATGCGGCGTATACACGCGCATCGCGCGAATACGGCCGAAGGTGCTCGAACACACGCGGGTAATCCGTCTTCTTTTCCCGGTTGCATCCTGCGGTATTGTGCGCGTGGAACCGGGAACGTATTTTCGCAGACGCGCCAACTGTACCAGTCGACGCTCGGCGATGCCGGCAAACACGGAAAATATGACACGGTCTCATTATAAACTCGCTCTCTCGGCGCTGCCACTTTCCGCTCCGTACGTAATACGATTGCATCACCGCACAGTAAACCCCTACAGTCGCTCCCGCGATCGCGAGGATTCGGATCGGCCTATACGGCACGTTTATGTGCGATGACTGTATTTTCGTGATTCAACTTGCAGGGAAAAACTCTCGGGAGATTTTGTCAATTAAAGCAAAAATTTTGAAATTACTAAAAATTTTATTGTATTTAGAATTTCGATCTTTCAGATTGAGAAAAAAATCAACAAAAAAAGTACTTTATCTTGTAATAATCTATAAATTCAAATTTTAAGACATCTGTTTTAAGATGTGCAATCCATAATTATGCACTTTCCGCAGTTCTTTCCAGTTCTTTGACAGAACTCGGCTCGACTCGCAAAGGTATACACGAACGGATCTTCTTTGCAGAACGTTACTTTTCTGATAAATCGCTTTCACTGCGCAAAGAGGCTTTCCGAGAAGCGTTCCCAAGTGAAACGGTATTACGAAGTGACACTTCGGTCGCGCTTTAAATTGAACAATCCGCAACGCCGCAGTCTAAGCGACCGAAATGACGAACTCTTCTTTCGAGCGCGAGATTAGCGCGTCCGACGTCCCGGAGATTAGTTCGGCGACTGCAATCGCGGCTTCTCTCTGGTGATGGATAACCGACAAAGGACCGCGGAAATACTACCTATTATTTCTTTCGCGCGAGAACTAAGGTAGAGTAGGACCGCGGAAAGGAACTCGCCTATTAACTGCTCGACTAATAATTCGTGGCACTCGTCGCGAGGCCACTCTCTTCAGTTCTTGCCCGATAAAACTTAGTAACTCGAGGAGATAAAAGGCATCAGTATTCCGAAACCATACTAACGATCCTTTATCCTTCTCCTACAGCCTTCTCCTGTGCATTTATGATATCTTCATGGCGCTCTTTTCTGACCAAAAACTCATCGCAGAATAGTGTTCTCAAAATGTTCTCGTCACTTGTCATTCCACGACTCATCTCGCGATCTAAAATTGACTTTAAAATAGAAATTGTGCATGAAGATAGGAATAATTTCGTTATATTACGAACTTATAACCGGTACTCGGCGTCAATGAATGTTGATGTTCGTAAAAATATCACGGTTAATTGCCATTAGCGAGATCAACCGTCACGCTTAAATTCGCGGAACACCGAGGCGACGAACTTTTCCGCGCGCGGCCGTACGGAACGCATCGAGATGCAACGCGCAGGAAGGGATTTTGTTTCCTCTCGGTCGACGATGACACTCCAGGAATACACCGGTGAGCTCTCGCGTCGAAATATGACGGAAGCAGTCGTACCCGGGGTGTCTGGGGACCCGAGGGCCAGCGCGTCGCAACCCAACTTAACTTTTGCGCGAACATACGGTATCGGGTACCGCGCTAACTTTATGCTAATCTTTCCTCCTTAGGCTGTATACCGGTACTTCGCACAATGAAAACCTGCGTCACATAGAAACTCACTTGCACGGTTATTCGTACTTTTCGCAGCCTCGAATTTCGAGTCGAGAGTTTTGAGAAAAGATATGGAATTCTCGTAAACACGGAAATCTGTTATCTTTGCCGCCCGCGCAATTGAAATATGTCATTAACTTAAACTCTTTCCGTCAGCTAACGATATCTCGTGTTAGGCGACGCAATAATCTTTTATTAATTTTTTATCTTAAAGCAAATGTATATATAATATGAAAAAACTTTAAATTCAATTTCTTTTTATATTATACACAAAGTTATAATGTCTTAAGCTTGTCTCTTTGACAGACAGCTTAGCGACATAACTTCGAGATAACGTTTTTATAGGTTGAAATTTTGCCACGACACCCCCACGGAGTTCATACCATGGCCCACGGGATGGACCGTAAAGGGGTGCACACACCTGCGTGTCGTAAACGCGAACGTTACGAGGTCGTAAGCTCTCGCAGAACCAGTTAACCGGGGAATTAGCGCCGGTGAACTCGAAATTACGGCGCGTACGCGGCTTTTGACATGGCCCGGAAAGGGTGGACCGTGGCGACCCTTGACAAACGCGGCTGCGTTTGTTGCTGAGGGGGCTGCGTATAAATTTCGCCGGGTGGCACGCTTCATTTAAGTGCGCCGGACAGCGGTCGACATTAAACCTGCTTGAACTTTCAACTTAATTCGAGACGTATACTGAAGTCTCAATGGTAGGGGGTTATATGTACGTGGCGATCAAAGAAAAAGGATAAAGGATTACGCGAAATTAAAGCAAATTTTATAAAAAACAGAATTCTATATTTTGTATGACTAACGTTTTACTTTTATTATGCATTACCTGTCTTACGTTTGTAAGAAATCGCTGTCGCGGTATTTAAATTTTACACAATTTTGGTGTGTATCTTTCTTCGTACGTTTATAGAAGCAAATACTTTAAATATAAACAAATATTTTTTAATTATACATATTTTTTAATACGAGTCTTCAAATGTACAACAGAATATATTTTTATTAAAACGCATAGTTATTATTCTTCGAAAAAGGAAGCTACGAATGACGTCGACGAGGAATAGACGTAGTAGACGTACCCCAGTATATAGAAATATCGTGCCAAATTAATTCCTACGGAGTCGATGTCACGTATGTACGTACATGCGTACGCACGCATACATGTGTAGCACATTTGCAATGTGTAATACGTATATACATATATACTCTAGAATACAGGGCTGATAGTCCTGCAACGGCGAAGTACAATGAACAGCCATCTTTCTCAGAAAGAAATTAAAGTTTTCCCCGAGGTATAGTCTTCTTCTCCGTCCCCCTCCGCCCCCATTCGTCTTTCTCTCTCTCCTCTTCTCGTCGCTATCTTAGCCACCGAGTCCCGGTGTTAGGGCTGGGAAGGTCGAAGGATACTGCCGTAGGGTGGTCGTAGGGTGGCACCGGCTAGCCCATTGCTATTGTTTGTGACGCTCCCCGGGGACGGACCTGCCCTTAACAGTGGCATGTGCCGATGACACTGTACCGGGTGTCCGCGATACCACTTACCTCCGTCGCCTTCAATCATTAGGCGATCCAAATAGGAATTCTACTGATTGTAAGTGATCGATGTATATAATCGTTTGCGTAAAATCTTGCAGCCGATTTGTCTACAACGATCGATATTTCACAATTAGAACAGTAATATTCTTTTTTTTTTACGCAATCGTACATGTTTGCATCTATTTTTTAACGGGGGCACTTTGTGCGTCTTCATCGCGTGTACATTTTGAACCAGGTAGTCACGAATTATGAAAGCTCATTTCACGCGCGGTCATTATACCACACCAATGGTCGAAATTAGCTTACGGATACGAGTACGCCGACGGTGTCTATTATTTCCGGCTGAATTAGCCGGTTCAAAAGTCGGCGGCGATGCGGCAACTGCAATTCCATTTTCCAGCGAGAAGGGACCGCACACTCGCGTTTTATTCCGTCGGCGGTTTCGGTGGTGGCGTCGATGATATCGGGCCGAGACGGCCAATTAAAAACGTATCAGCCATCCGGGCGCTTCGAATTTGAGTACCGGCCGAATTGAAGTGCCCCGAAAAATATAGGTTTTGATTCGTCGTCTTGCCCAGTCAGATAAAGGCCAATTTTAATGACAAACATTCCAAATACGGATATCTGAATCTTGATATTTTTGCCCAAATAAACCATGTAAAAATTATGTACCTTCTTTTTAAATTTATATGTTATATTTTTATATTTTATTTTTTTTTTATATCTCGATTTATAACTTCTCATTTTTTTAAATATAAAATTTAGTGACTATAATAATACTTCCATACATTTTTCATAAAGAGGAGTCTCAAATTTTAAGTTAACCATATCATCGGTTATTTACATTCCCTATTACATTTGTATGATCTATCGTGAAAAGAGATCTTAACGAGGAAAATAGTAACAATATATGATAAGGCATATTCATGATTCACGCGATGATAGAATTAAGCATATCTCATTAATGAGGCAAATATAAATTATAGGGTCAGCTTACCATAATAATTTGCATTGTCACGTGACGCTTTTGCTCTCCCAATCTAGGGGTCGGCGGCGCTTAATTGGGCTGTCATTATAACGCCTTATGGGACGCGGGGCTCGATTTAAATTACGTAAAACGATAACGCAGCGTTAATGATAAAACGACGACACGCACCTAACAAATTATTTTTACTTTTATTTTCTATACAATTTGAATCTAGAGTATTACAAAATCGCGAAGCACAGATTCAAAAATAGCTCTCGATAGAGATGTTTGCTTTCGAAGCATATACTATCCGAAATCTGAATGTCGAAAACAGAATCACTACTCGAGTAGTAACGATCCATCGCCGTTAGTATCTATAAGTATCTTTAGTATTTCATTTTTTATGCTAGCTATATATGTACAGAATACATTCGAATACACTCCATTCAAGCGTCACAAGCATCTTTTTCCCTCGCTGTCCTCCGAGCGGGATCCAATTCCGATGAAATGAGAACCGCGACCGTGAGAGCCACTGGCGCGATCCCGCGGGACCACTGGGAGCAGTGGGAAGCCTCTGTACCCGTGCTGGGGCTATACCGGGCTACGCCGTGGAGAGGGCGCTCCCCAAGGAGGTAATTACCCTCCCTGCCGCCGCCCGACCACCCACAAGCCATCGCAACTTCAACTCCTGCCGGAGTTACATGCTAATACAAAACCAAAACCGGTTCCCAACAGCTTTGCTCGCCGTCCGTCGAATTCCCAAAATTCATATACATACGCATATATGTGTACGTATGCATGTACACGCGCGTATGTACACAATGACGACAGCCGTGCGCGAGCGCGTGAAAAATGATGCTGGACGTCGCGGTGCACAATCGATCTCCAGTATTTACGCGTAATATCTGACCGACGGCGCGTTTAATGTATGTCGCATCGTACATAGAAATTGCGGTCACATTTTTTTTTTTACAAATTAAATTATTGCCTCCCGCGAAGAGAATCACGTTGAAAAGCCCGTTACCCATGTTAAAAGAATTTTTATATTCCGCGCACAGTGTTGGTGTATCATAACACATACGCGCATACGCTTCCGCACAACGGGAATTCGCGAAATACGCAAAAATGCATACGTTGCTTTAAACATAAAAGCGGTGAGATTAATTTTGCATCTAAGGATAATAAAATAATAAATACGTGACAACTGGAAATTAGCGTGCAACGCAGTTACCTTGCATTTTCACGTTTTCACCCTTTTCCTGAAAAAGAGAACGACAATGATTATTTCTCGCTGAAGGAAAATCTCCGTGTATTTTTTTCCCAATTTCCCGTGTCCCGTTTCACGTAGAGCGGAGTCTCGCGAAGTTTGTTTTTCCACAAAAAAACTTTTATACCCCACCTGAAATTTTTATTTTATATTTCGTGCCGCGTCGGGCCACGTCGTCGCGCGGCGAATTCGTTTTTTAATTGGCAAATTTATTTGTTGCGTCCTGTACACGCGCCAACTGAAACGCCGCGCGACAATGATACAAGAATATTACGATTTTACGTCCGCAACACGCGTGTCACTCGATAACATTCTCGCCGCGTGGAATGCCAGACGTAATGGTTCGATTTAGGTATCGGATGACGGTGATACTGGAACAATTTTGGGAACGGGAGAGCCCAACGCGGTTTCCCGTGTGGTTCGCGGCGCGAATTAAATATTCGATGTACAATCTAGGACGCCGCAAAAATTCGCGATTGTGTGCCTAAAAGTGAATGGAGAGGAGAGAGAGAGAGAGAGAGAGGAGGTTTCTTTTTTCCTCTTTTTCATTTTCTCTCTTTTTCTGACTCGCTCAGTGCATTTCGGTAACAACGACGAACTGATTACCAACGCGGCGTCCCAAGCGTGCAGCCTTGGAACTCCCAAAAGTCATACTCGTAAAAAAAAGGGACTATTGTGCACCGCGGACTTCCGGGTTATTTATACGAGTTATCTCGTCCCCGAAGCGCCGCGAACCGCGCGCGCCGCTGCGCCGCAGTTGCAGCTGCAATGTTCGCGCCGTGACTTACGAGCGATGATAATTCCAGCAGCTTGAGTGCCGCGGCTTTTCGTTCCATTGCGGTCTTAACGTTTTATTCCGCCGCGGTTCCTCGGTATCGTCTTATCAGTGAGGTATTCGCGTTGTCGGAAACAGTGCGAAAGAGGAATTAACTAAGGATTGCGACTCGCAAGTGTCTTTAGGAGAATCAGCTGTTGACTCTCAACGCGATATAACTGTGTCTCTCACTGATGAG
Organism: Temnothorax longispinosus; assembly: GCF_030848805.1. Taxonomy (NCBI): domain Eukaryota; kingdom Metazoa; phylum Arthropoda; class Insecta; order Hymenoptera; family Formicidae; genus Temnothorax; species Temnothorax longispinosus. The sequence continues at coordinate 15,260,483 of NC_092363.1, read as the reverse complement.
AAAAATACGTGCGGTTGTTTCTCTCCGCTGTCTACATTTTTTGTAACTATAATTTTTTTTTTATTCTAGTAGTCAAGGAATATAATCTTGAGACCAGGGTCCATGACGCTTAAATTCTCACAACGATTATAGATAAGATATGATACTCTGAACTAAAATTTCATATTGACATCGGAAAAGTTCTTTGTAGAATTTTTTACAATCTCCCACAATCAGCTTGTGTCAAGCTCACCTAACATTACGGAGTCTAAATAAAAAATGATTTTCCGATATACAAAAAACGTAGAAAAGCCGTGAATACGCGAATATTTTATCTTACGCACGTTAATAAACCATGTCGACTGGCTGGTAAGCCACCTCGCTATCATCAGCGGTATCGTGAAGACACGCGGAGTAATTTTTTTCCATTGTATTGAGGCGGATGCCGTAAAGTTCGATTATCGATGCGAACCCGCGCGCTTTGACCGCCGCGGTTGTTTCCCCGCAAGTTGTGCTTAAAGTCGCGCGTATTCCGATGGGAAATTTGAATTTTGGCCGGTCTTCCTCCCATGTACCTATGTGTGTTTGTGTGTGCTCGCACGTGTGGATATGTTGGTCCAAGGCGGTTCGGTCTCCTATGCACAGGAATGGGCTGTGGGAGCCAATATCACCGGGGTATGGCTCCCGTGAGATCACCGCGCGCCGCTCTTTTCCACCCTTTCCCGTATTATTCGCGTCCGCGCGCAAGCGGCATCATCTGCGGCGCAGGCATAGGCCGCGCGCGGCGTATCTCCGAGCTCGTTCCGCTCGATCGCCTGAAATCCCATGAAATTTCAATGCGGAATCCCTATTAAGGGCCCGGCGAGTTACTGCCGCGCGGATCTCGGCGCCGCGCCGCGCCGCGGCCGGGCTAGACGGGACAGGCGATACGCAGCGAGAATGATGTAACCGCCCGCGAAGACACCTACGTCAAATCCGAATCTTAATTCTTAAACGCGAGTTCCCTGGAGATTTGAAACTTCTCAAATCGAGGACGTCGTGGTTTTTTAAAAACAGAATTTGATAGATCTCCAAGGCAATTTTTTTCCATCATATACATAATTTTTTGTAATTTAAATTAATTAAGAAGGTTGGATATAATAATAAAAAAGATCTTGTACTAATCGTAACGTGTTTTTTGTTTCAGATTATCTGCAGGATGGCAGGTCAACTTCCGTCCAAGGTCCAGATCTAGAAAATCAGAACAGTCTCGACAGCGGTGAGTCATATATGTACTCAATATATCTCAAACAGATCACATACGTGTTGTGTCATATTTTGACAAGCAAGACTTTTATAATTCGACACTCATCCTAATTAGAACTTCCAATTTTAATTATCTTTCCGTTTTAAAACGATTGATCGCGTTTTAGGGTCGCCTAGATCCGTATAAAAACGATACTCGGTGATCCGTAAACCCTAATAGGCGTTCTATCATGCGATAAAAAGGGGTTGCTACCCTTCGCGTTAGAGATTGCTCGTTTTGACTGGCAGGAAATTCGTAAAGGTGGATAAGGTTCTCAAATGGCACAGTAGGTTTGAGACGGAAGGATTTAAGGAGACTTTACGAGAAACTTTGAATTACGATGTTCGAACGATGTCTCGAACGGAGGAGGTTTCCGCTTCGACGTCGAAGGGATAAGTACAAAGTAGAATTGACCTCAGAGGGGAACCATCGCTTTTATGCTCGAAGGGCCCGAGAGTTGCCTCGAAACAACGTCGATGCATTTAGGTCGAAGTGTTTTCAGTATATTCAATTCTCTTTGCGAATATTTCAAGCAAGATTGAAAGCTTCGACGATGGCTTGACCCTATTTTATAACGATTTGAGAAAGTTAGTGCGAATTTAATTTTCTCTCGAATCGTCGGAAATGTTTATTAGACCCTTTGTTTATCGCATGTTTTGTATATATAGTATTTTCAATGCAAAACGTAGATGATGTGCTAATGCGAAATTCTGGATGAGAGAAATCGGGTTTCCTCGCAGCTTAGTGGCGAATAGATAATGCTCTCATACCTTCTCGGCGCGTGAGTCACGGATACAATGGTTCCCATGCATTCGACATATGCTCTCTGTAATTCGATTACCTTGTAACAGCCAAAGCTTTGGTAAGGGACGGAGGGATTGAGCCGACTTAAGTTGACTAATCTCTCGTCGGCTCCATAGCGTAGACTAGTTCTCAGTAGATAAATCCGTGAGGACCACAGACACACTAGGAGATCTTTTGCTAAATTCAAATCATCATTGCGTAATTACGATATTTTTTATCAATCACGAAGGAAACGGATTAAGGATAATGCATACATATACCTCTTTCTTATAAAATTTACATAAACATAAATTAAAACTTAGAATAATTACAATTAATGCAAGAATAACTTTTTATTCTGTTTTAAATATTTTACTTTGCAAATTCTGATAATAGTCTGAACTCATGCAACAATATGTGATATATTTGTAGAGTCATATCGCGTGAAAATTTCATCATCTTATATATTTTTTATTTTAACTATCAGAGATAGGTGTATCTTCCAAGCTAATATCACCTAGGGAACGTACGATCTGTCAGCGAGAAAATTTGGCGGAAACGCCGATCATTACTTCGCCGGAAATTCGCGAGACTTCTCGACGTCCGGCTCACCCAACCGTCCAGCTCCCCGATGACTGCACAATAATTGGTGGATTACCGCTTTCCTAATGGTTAACAGAGTTTCCGCGAATTCGACATACGCTTATATACGCGGTGATTCGATTAGCACGGACTAACAGAGGGATCGAGCTTGAGTTTGAGACGAATTGGCGAGGTTGACCGGCCCTGGTTGACGTCGGGCTTGGCGAAAGGGAGGCCGCCGACGGGGGTTGGGGTCGGTTGGTCGGTCGGCCAGCTTGGTCGACGGCTAGCCAGCTAGCTAACGCACTCCTGGGAAGACGTAAATGTGTCCCTTTAGTGCCAGCTTCCGTTCTGCGATACGTCCACCAAAGAGCTTGGCCGCTGCCCTCTCTCTCTCTCTCTCTATACATATATATATCTCTATTTCTCTATCTCTCTGTGACATCAAGCATGTTTCAAGATCTATTGATGCACCAGCGTTCATTTTGCCACAGAATTCATGCGATCGTTCGCTTCCTCGAAACTGATTGAAGCGTCGCAGCTTTCATCGGGAAACTTCATCCGATAAAGCTCGTTGACTGTAAACGCTAGTGAAAGGACCCGCATGTGCTACTGTGCGACACTACTCGAGAATTTGGAAAACATGAACGATTTATACAATGTGTGCCTAATTATTTCTATTATTCTAGTTTAATTGATATGATGACAGATTTATTTGTTTGCAAGAAGTTTATAGGTGATACCATACATTCGTTTTCTGAAACGGATCTCGCGTCCGTCTTTTCTTAGATTTATCACAGGCAGTGAGGCAGTAATATAAATAATACGCTAATTCGCGAGCCCACCCAAGACTAACGGCAAATTAGATGTAAGCGCTACTTACAAAGTAATTCTCGCAAATTGTTGCGGCCGCGTATTACCTTTTTCCTCTTCATGGCGCTTTCTCTTACATTGGAGGTTTAAATCAGGATAAGTTCGCACAGCACACAAAGGGAATGTATAGCAGGCGCTGCTGTATGCAGTATGAAAGGACTAGATTTAATGGCGGTTACCAGACGCTGCCGTTCGTTCGTGTGGCAGTAGTAGTTTGTACTTAGAGATGCGCAAGCCAAGCTTGTCGGACGAGCAAACACTTAATTAACCCTTCAAGTTAGCTCTCTATTCTCTTTCTCCTTCATCTTCCACTACATCTGAAATGAAAATAGTACTTCGCAAAGACAGTAACGGCTGCCAAGACTCGTTGAGAACTACTAGCTCACAGCAGTCGCTGAACATGCTTTAAAAAATGCAAAATAGCATAAGAAAATAATTTATCGGCTCACTAGTTTTTGAAAAGTCGCAAGCCGCGCATGAAGTTTTATATGGTTTATTTAATTATGTCAAAATGAGAGAAATACCGATTCTCGCAATATGCTGCTTTAATTCGATTTAGTTAGTAATTACAGAAATAAGAACTTCATTATCTTGATATGTTTATCAATATAAAATTATAAAGTTATATATTAAACACTTCAATTTCGATATTATATATATACGGCAACCCGCGAATTGAAAGCCCAATGGAAGAAGTAATAAAGCTGCTTCGTAAAGAGGATAATCTTACAAAGTCAAAACTCGCGCAGGATCGTCTTGAATTAAAACGAAGTCGTTTCAACCCTTCGCGGCCGCACTTCTAAGGACTGCTTATCACGACGAGAAAAGAAAGAGAGAGAGAGAGAGTCACCCAACATCAGTAAGAGGCCGTCGTGGACAAGTTCGGGCTCTCTGTCCCGACGGGCATTCTCGGATTCACAGAGATCCCAATCTCTTAGGCGGGTCGCATCTCTTTTCGGTTCCAGTCAGTCAGTCACTCGATCCTACTCATCCCACCCTTCTCCTACGCCCATCTCCGTAACCCACCCTGCCACCCTCTATACTCTGGAGACCCATTGCAACTTTAAGCGCCTCGCATTACGGGCGTTCGACTCGTTTCTCTCGTTTCGGGCTTCGCCCGAGGCCACACCTCCCTTCTTTCCTGTGTGCTCTTAATTTAGCCATCTACAACCCTCCCGATCGCCGGCTTGCCACCCCCGCGACCTTCCGAATTCATTTCAGATGTTTATCTCCAGCGGAAGAGAATCGGCTCGAAAACGGATTAAGCTCGGACGATCGCACGAGTTTCGTTTATTGAGATCGAGTATCATCTGCCACCATCGCTTTATCTGTACGCGATACCAAATGAAAAATCTTCCAGAAAATCTTTTTCGGATTTAATGTTGACGAATAACTACATATCTAAAATTTTTATATCAAACCATTACTCATTTCCAATAGAAATGAGTAATGGATATATTAAGTAGATAAAGATAATAATTAGAACAGACATTTCATTAATAAAGAGAATCTGGTAGATGTACACATGTTTCATTAATGGCAATGATGTCTTTATAATGTATATAATCAACGTTGCTCAAATTAAGCTGGGTATTATTTTAATAACAGCAACCGGACAAATAATTGCGATTTTACTTGTTTTGTTAGCCGATCAATTATTGAAAGTCCGAAATGAGATAAATAATTAATAATTCAATTGAGTAAATGAATTACACAACGAATTGATTAATGGGACTGCATACTTTAAATTGCAATTAGTCAATCGTAATTAATTCGTAATCAGTCAATGGAGCCCTTTTTAATCATGCGGGATTTTGGAACGATAGCACTTGCGTAACGCAAATGAATATCATAATTTTTTTTGCGTTTTCGCATTAATCGAGGTTGCGCCGAGGTTGAGTGCTTTCGCTGGCACTCGCCAACATCAACCTCGGATCGTAACAGCCTCAGTTGACACGTTGAAAATTTAACTCGCGTCCGTCTTTCGACCCCAAGGAAGCTCCAAAGTTCATCATCCATTATTCGGCAGGAGCATAGCCTATCTTTGGCTCGGTATCCTTAAGAAGTCAGAATAAGTAATGAGAGCCGCAATTTCATCATTCTTGTAATTTAACGATTGTAATATATAATTAGTGATCGTAATTACAATATTCCAAGTTACATATGGATATTTAGTTTTGACGAATTTAAGAGAGAATTTTAACTTTATGCCTTCATCAAAACTTAATTGAATATTGTTATTTAATTACTTTCGAATTTACAACATTAGATATGTTGACAATTATATCTCTCTCCCCATCCTCCCGAGACAAAATTTTCTTAAAGTAAATTTCATCTAATTGTAAGATTTACTGATTGGATTGCTAGTCAAATTAAGATATAATTATCGAACACGAATATTTCGGTATTATTATATGAGTGCTCCAAATCCTCCACGACTTTTGTGTCTGGTGTGTGGGGCGACTGTGTGTGAGTGCGACTTGCTGTCGCTTGAAAATGGTCTCGTACGAAAATGTATGAAAATAACAAATCGACGACGTCGATGAATCGCGGTGTGCGCCTTGCCGAATCCGCGCCATCCGCGGTACGGCTCCGCTAATTGACAGCGTCGCAGGATGGAAATTGTGTCAGTCGCGCGGGCGCGAACGGATATAATATCGATCGATGCATATCGCGCGCGGCGATGATCGCGCCGGTTAATTTCGTCCGCTCGTCCAGAGACGAGATTCGCGATTCGCCGCCTGTCCACCGGCGTGATGCCCGGTGCCCGGTGGTCGGTGCGACGGTTAGGTAATTAGCACGGACAGACGTGGACACGGACGGGCACTTTAAATGTCTGCCTCTACGGGCAACGCCGCGTCGGCTTAACTCGCTTATTATTTAATAAACTTCGGAAGTTTCACACGCGCGCGTATACATATAGCCGCGCCGGCGATCGGCCGAATCTAAAATGCGACCCAGGTCGTCGCCCCCGACGGGCATATCACATTTAAACGTTTCACTTGAACTTCCGCGAGCATTTTTAACCGAGATACTCACGAGCCTTTTAATATCAGCTTTTTTCTTGTCAAGAAATTTTGAACTTTTTATGTACCATCTGCTCTTGCATAATTATAAATGCTGCCAGTATCTGCTGTTGGGCATCAGTCTTGACAGTCTTAAATATTTGAGTTAGACGTTGAGAGATACCGAAATGTCGTATTTATTTTTAGGAAAGAATTTAAAAAACAAGCAGATATATTGGAAAATATAATTAAATAATATGTTTATCGTTAATTTAAAATTTTAATGGCAATTGTTTCTACGTGTTCTCCATCTCTATACCTGCATTTTGCATGACATATTTTAAATATTATGTTCTTTTCGATGCTTTTCATATACTAATTGTTATTTCATATTTAGTTATTATTTCTATCATAATTTAATTTATAAATAAAATAATAGTTATCCTCAGATTCTAAAGCTTTATCGACTGATGGTAGAATCGATTGCTCTTCGCAGTGTAAGACATCACCACTGCAGCGTTACCCGTCCGACGAACTTGCTTTTGAGAAATACAAAGGAGAAATATTTTATATCTTCTGTTATATAGAAGAATAATTGCTGTAATAAATTTATTTTCTATTTTTAAATAAGATCTACGAACTATTTTTTAAATAATTTTGGTTACACAATTTTACTTTTGCTTTACACGCTACACAACTTCCATATAAAACATTACTATTAGCATGAAAAAATTATTTAAATTAAAATGATAGTTAAAAACATAATAATTAACAAATTGCCAATGTTTCTCATCAAACCCTTCGTTCATGCTTCGTCGTTCGAAGAGAAAGGGTCATTAGACACACTCATTGCACCTCTTAGAGAATTAACACTTGTGCTTCACGCCTTCTTCCTTCCGCTCAGGCCTTCGGTCTTTCATAGCTTCCGCGCTCGATGCTAATAAAATAATAAATACACGTTGTTGGAAAGACGAAGAGAGGAGGGAAGCGTTGAGAGGATTCGGGAGGGCGGAAAGAGGCGACGCGTATTTTGCACCTGGAAGACCGACGCCCTCTTCTACTTCTTTTCTTCTTTTTCTTCTTCTTCCTCTTCCTCTTCCTCCTTCTCTTTTGCGTCTCACTTTCCTTCTTTTCCCCACCAGGTCCGCCTTTTACACCCCCTTACAATGCCTCGGCGTGCATTACATACAACTCGGTTATTTCTCCAGGGAGTTTTCTCACCTGAATGCCGCGAGAGCACGCACATTTGCGCGCACGTCGACACCAAGTTCGCGCCTGTGTGCGACCGTGTTCGCGCACACCGATTCACACGGGATCTCGATGGGTCGCGGGGAGGAAAAGGAAACCTACAGGAATCTCGCGCAGAAATTTCGCTCGCCACCGCGGGATTAGCTTTTGGGAATTATTAATTTTCGAGGGGAGCCGCGACGTGTCCTTGTCAGAAATGCGCGATAAAAAAAAAGATTAATGGAGTAATGCGAGCACACAGGCGGGCGCAAATTGCTGATATCATCGCAGATTCGCGCCGGTACTTGAAATGCGCTCGGTGAATTATAAGAACGCGATTCTCGCGGTAATGTAAGTCGGAAATATAGATGCTGCGGGGAAGAATCAGCCGATTACAACATGATAAATATGAATTTACATTAAATTGAACGGTTAAATGAATATATTGAAATTATTATGTTTTTTCAAAGACGACAAGTATATAAATAAAGACTTGTATATAAGAATTTATATAAAAATTATATAAGATCTTAGTTCTCTTAGCAATTTAAATTAGGTTTATATCCGTAAACTCTGCCATTGCTTTAATCTCAAAATTAATCTTTTCTTGCGTCTCTTTAAAATATAAGTCTTAAAATTCCTTCTTTATAATTTCAAAGTCTTCAATTATACCCTTCACATCTCATACATATTTTCTGCGTGTGGCACTCTGTTTAATCTAAATTCCATTATTCTTCGACACCGATGTATCGATATTCCTCATTCGAATCTCGCAGCTGAAGTATCCCCCATGTGCCACGGCGTCCATGTTATCGGGGGTGTGTTAGTAGCGACGCGGTTCCTTACGGAGGAACGGGGATGACAGGGCGGCAAGCGGTGGTTGCAGAACAGTGTGGCGATCCCCCTACCTCCCTTTTTGCTCTCTCCTTCGCACAAACACACACACACGACACCCGCGGGAATTTAGGCGAAAACTTTTGCCGGGCCGCCCGAAGGTGGCGGAATTCTTACGACGCGGTGGAAAAGTTTGAGCCGGGCAACTCAGCAACGTACTTTACCGCTCGGCGATTCCGCGTTATCGCCCGGCTTCGACGACGCTTATCGTTCCGTTGCTTCGCCGAGAGAATGCTAGAAACCAGGTGGGTCGACCGAGCACGACGTTGATGCAGTTTGCTTGTTCCCTTTAATTTCGAATCAGTAATATAAAGTATGATGCGACAGAGTGTGACCCAGCTTCTTTGTGGCATTATTCAAATCAGAACAAAAGTAGTAACAGTATTAATCACCGATGCTCTTTGATCTTAACAACAGAATTTTTTTTCCACAACAATATGTAAAATAATCTTGAACTCTCAATGCAAGCAAACTAAAGCCGATGTTTCTATAAATAACAAGAATACATCAAAGAGATAGATATAATTTGAGAAAATTGACAAACATTTTTGAGAGGACATATTTTTCTAATTATTATTTTATATATTTGATAGCCTTTAGTTCCGTTAATTCTTATGTACAGCCGAAATGTGTCGCGATGATAAGCGATGTCGCATAGTGCACGCGCCGAAAGCAAGCGAAGAGGAACGCTTCGCTCATCGGGTCTCTTAACGCATCGCGGCCCGAATTGGAAAGCGGCACGGAGGCCTAATGAACGGCAGCGTTTCGGACTTGCATGCCGAGCTGCCGTGCGTGGCAGGACAACGAGCACAGCGCTGTTAAATTAATCCGGGCGAAGCTGAGTGCCCAGTAATCATCATTACCCCAACCCGGGCGTCCGGATTATTATGTTTTCCGGCCTCCATTTTCGACAACGTTTCGTTCACTGACACTCGTTACGCCTTCGATGTGTCCATGTAGGACAATCGTAAGAACACAATACTTACACGCGAAACTATAGTCCGTTCGAAAATCAATTTCAATTCTACAATAATGACATTATTCATGTAATATACTTCACGGAATCTTCTTGATAAGACGTATTCGAAGAAACGACGCCTCCATCGTTCAGCGTAACAAATTTAAGCGGAAGATTCCGCCGCGTTGTAAGATCGAGGAGATAACCGGTTTCGCGACAGAACATAGATATTTTTCAAGTGTTAGCGAGACTCTACCGCACGGAATCGCGTCAGTAATCTTGTATTTCTAACTTTCGGCAATCAATTTGACTAATCTATTATTTTATTTTTTGAATTTTTAATTATATTAAAACTGAATAACACATGAAATAATGCGCAAATTATTGTATAATAATCATGTCAGCAGATCATGAAAGTTGTAATAAAAATCAGCAATTAAACATCTTAACAATTGTCACTGACCAGGTATAATCATGCAAAGAAATTCCTCGGAGAAAATAGAAATATGGCAAAATTTATCGCACTATAATTAATTAAACATAATTATGACAGAAGAAGAATACGAGTACGAACTCGCATAATCATAGGCGACCTCGCCCTGACAGTCTCGCCGGTGCATACACCGCGGAAAGCGAAATACAAAACGGAGTTAAGGACAGATGGACAGACGGACGTACGGACGTACCGCGCACAGGAATGTCCTGTGCGATAAAATCTGCCGACTTGCACCTCCGGCTCCTTGGCAGAAAAAGGACGCCGACCGCGCCGCGTTCCTACCGCGGCCAGGCAGCCGCGTTCCTCCGTATTGAAACAAATACACGAGAGAACGATTGCTCTCGATCGCGCGCCGATGGACCGTAGATTAATGCGAGTGATAAGGAGTTAAATCGGAACACTTAGTTCCGGCGCTACCGTGCCGGCTATAATTAAACCCGCACGTCGCTCGATGTCCTCGCGATGAAAACCCGAATGGCGAACGCGAGATGACCATGCCGAATATCTCTGCTAGGCAACATAATTTATATGTTCATCTTTCATGCATGTATAGGGACGACAGACTGCAATAAGGAACTTTAAATCTTTGTAGACTTAGGAACTTTAATCGATGCAGGTTTAATCAATATGTTTAATATCATCAAGTGAATATATATTCTTAGACTATGATGTTTGATAAGTAAGTGTCAAAGATTTTCCTTCGGCAAAGAAAATCATTTTTTAACTCTTAGCATAAAGTATTATTGACATGCTGTAGCACAAGTTAGGTTTTGTGTAAACAAAAAGTCTATTTGAACGTCATAATTTCTTATCTGTTACAAATTTGTGAAACAAAAGACAGATATCAAAGGATCAATACGAGTTGAGTCTACGAGTTGCCCTGCCCATCTCGATGGACCCCTGCCGACAGCAGGCTGAGCGGCGAATACACAGACACGCGTTACGCCTCGCATGCGTGCCCGAAAGCATATGTCCACGCGACCGTACTTTGCACACCGTCTAACGAGCGATCTGTCGCGATCAATCCTCCTTTCTCAATCAGTATTTCTCATCAATTGAAATACATAATATCAAAAGGGTTTTGGATCTTAAAATCAAATCAAAATGAGAAAAAGTTAATAATCATTACAAAATCTGTACGCTATCCAAGATACACGTAATTATCTTGAAAAGTTAAAAAAATTTAGAGTGTTTGAAACTTTTGACAAAATGTAATCACGCGTCCACGATCAAAACGCCTTCGCGATTAAGATTGCCGAATGTTAACGGATCTCTAATTGTAAGAGACGCGATTTAACGACGGCGGGCGCGCGGAATGTACGTCGGTCAGTCTCGTGGCAAGGATTTCAAATGAAAATTCCACAGAGTTAATGCGCTCGGCGCTTCTCAGCGCGACCGGCGTTTAGGGGCCTAGACCGTATAGGTGCAATATAACTTTCAAGTACTCCGCATAGCGTTAGGTATATCCTTTTACTATTCTCGCGAAACCAACCGCAAATCTCGCCTCGACGGCAATCCTCCTCTCTCTCTCCTCCGCGAGAACAGAATTGCAAAGTGCAAAGACAACGTCCCCCTTTCTCGCTTCTGTCCCTGGACCGGCCAGCGCGTGCACTTCCGTGCCATTACACCGCCGTATTATTTTTCCGCCGGTTATTTTCCCTGTTTCCTAGCTCGCACAAATCCGCGATGGTAGATTTTTTCTTTTTTAACCTTTTGTAACTTTTTTTAAGCGCTTTACTCGCTCGACAATGTTTAAACGCTATGTATCCGAAAGCATACGCACGAGCATACACAATTCAAGTCTGAAATTAATTTAGTTTTCTATTCTTGCCATGTGAAATGAGGGTTATCCACATTTAAAGACCGCGACGCTACATAAACAATACGACTTACGAAAGTTCCCGAAGAAGTCGCATTCAACTCGTAACCGTACTTTGCGCTAAGCTTTTGTATCCTGAACAACAATTTTCACCCAACAATAATGCGAACTTTCAAGGCACGTCCTGAGCATTAATTATGACGAGAGTGTATAAGATCTTGCACATTCTTATTGTCTTATTATAAAAGTACCTTTGCAATATAAGAAACTTATGTAAATTGACTCCACTATTCTAATTTCTAAATAAATAACTTAATATATATATTTTTTTTTCAATTGATATTGACTTTAATATTATATGTATATATAGGATATGAGAGAAACATAATGCATAATCAAATATAGAAATATTTTTTAAATAAAATGGCTACTTCTCTCTCATAGGTAAAAGACAGTCACCTTAAATAATTTTGCTTCTAAAATTATAATACAAAAATAAAATATCTGTCTGGAATAAGGGCGGGTAGATTAATTTTTCGAAACGATTCTGCGCCTATGGGCGCATACCCAAATGGTTGCGGTTGGCTGAAGGAGGGTCGAGATGGTTGGCGCCCATCCGATCGACTGGCCGGAGTGGCCGGAGGATAGCAGAGACGGCGGTAGAATGTCACGTGTAAAGCACGCCACGTGAGCTACTGTGGGAGCTGGCCGCATCGCGGGGTATAAATAAAGCCGTGTCCAATTAGTATTTGGGCGGTGGGCCGACCCAGATAGAATCTACCACGTTCATCGCGTGTTCGATGATCTCATCGGTCGTGATTCTACGCTATGTATTCTCCCCGTAGATCTATTACCCGTGGTTCTCGCCTTCTTCTGCGTGCACCTCGAGAATTCAATTCTTCTCAATTTCTAAGCGACGACTGTATTCGCGTTGGCAATATTTTTCAGCGTTTTCTTCACGTTCTTAAGATTTCCACGCGATTTCCACATATCTATTTAAAATAAAACATCTTGGATATTTTGAACAAAAAGCTTGAGATATGCTAGAAGAGTAGAGGCATGCAGATAAAGGCCTGTTCTGCATTTCCCGAATTAGATTCACTCGAGAATGAAATTTCTCTTTTCTTTTTTTTTACATGTTAGTTTTGTTAGGTTGAAAGTGCGAGTTCCTATATCCTCATCCGCGTTTGAATGCACGACGCAACTCGGGTGTGAGTCTCGTCCCGTCACGTCTCACCGTGCCGCGCGCCGTTTAATTGTCGGGTCTTGGGCAATTGCGGTTTCAGGGCAGTTGAGACAAGGATCGAAGCAATTTGCCCTTTCGGTCGCGGGGCATGGGGCGAGGAGGATGAGGCCTGAAAAACGAAAGACGATGCCACGGGATCGCGCGTTGCGCAGTAACTGGAGATGTGCATGCATCCTCCTCGCAATGCACCGCGCGCATGCATGCCGGCGTTATGCGCGCTCGCCCACGTGTCGACCGCAGAGAAACGCTTACGGTTAATTGAATTCGCGTTACCCGACGAGAAAACTTTGGCGGAACGACGCGGCTGCCTCGAAACCGGCAGTAAAGCAGTCATCTCGGAACGCATGCGACCGGATGCGCATAGACCGGATTGCTGATGCGGCGATCCGACGTTAGCATTGACTTGTATAAACGTCTAGCCTGCCGTAATTGCAAGCAATTGTAAATTGCAAATTGAATATGAAACTTCGCGGTATAACGCGTTAATCTCTTACAGGGCGGCAAACCAATACAAATTTATTTGGCCGTTCGAAAAGTACATTAAGCATATGTATAATGTATCGTGATAGAAATGCAATTTACAATCTTCGTTGCCAAAGAAGTGACTTGATACTAAAATATTATATACTTTGCATTACTGAACTGTTATAATATATGTCAAAAATATCGTTAAAATTCCGTTATTAATCTTCTCGCATCAGCCACGTGGAATGACAAAACAAGCGCGATGACAAAACCGCATGCTCGACTACAATCTCCTGGGTGATGCTGCACCCTGCCAGCTCGGTATCCTGACGTCGCGACGTCATTAATATTTCCTGATCTTATCGTTCACTCTGTCCGCGTAATTGTCCGCTCCGGAGCATGTCTCGCGTCCCGCGTGTGGCGTTCCATTCCTGTCAGCCGCCTGATCGTTTTCCGCCCTCGTTGCGACGCGAAACGCGGAAAGGGGCGCCCACCGAGAAAGAAATTCTACATGTGCATTAGCGCACGCGGATCGTCCTATAATTATCCGCTCGTAAAGCAGTAACGGACAACTTGTAACGGAGGGAAGAGGAAGCGCGCGTTATTAAAACTTCGCCTCGCATACATATTCTGTACCTTTCTTCCTCCATCTCCCCTCCCTCCCTTCCTCCTTCTCTTGCTTGATGTTTCTTCCTGAGGGCGGCAACGAATTCGATATAAGAGACCGCGACGACTTGCGAAACACGCGGAGATGGGCGAGCACGAGATAATCTCGGCACTGTTGAAACTCGTGAGAAAACTGGGTGCAATGACGTGGTTCATAAGAAGAACGAAAAGAAAATTTATTAATCAAAAATATAATATTTATTTGTCACAGCTACAAGTAACATTTCAATTTTTTTAAAGAATATTTTTAGCATCCCCATTAATTAATTAACTCAGATCGATAATCCTGTAACCAAATTTTTACGTTATATTTAATTTGATATAAAGTGTTTCGACGAGACAAATTCTCATTTTAAAAATTTGACGTAGATTCTATCACAATAGAAATGTATTAATTTTGTTTTTAATTCAGAGACTTGTGTTCGTTGACGCGTGACTTTCCGCTTAAAAATGAGAAAGACAAGAAGCGGCGATCGCGATCAACAAGCTAAATATGGCATGGCGTCAGTGTCTTCGTTTAATCACGGTTGACGAAACTACCGTTTCATCTTCTCGATCATCTTCGTCTTCGCGACTTCTCCTTTTGCGATGCTTCGCTTACGTCTCCGTCGCTTCGGTGCATCGCTCTTCTTTTCCTCTTCTTCCTTTCTCCTTCTGCCAGTTCTCTCTCTCACTTGCTGCATCGCGTTCCTCGCGCGATGTCCTTAATATTCTGTTCTCCCTTCCTGACTCTCTTTTTTTTTCAGAATCCTCCTGATCTCGTTTTACTTCGTTCTCCGCGCTCAGTACATTCCTTTTTCTCTTCGACGCTGTCTCCTCGCCTTTTCTTCCTCCTTCTGTATCCCCGTCGTCCTCTCCGCTTCACTCGGCTCCCGATCCTTCTTCCTCGGACTCCCTGCCTCATCGTGGTTCTTTTCTTTTGTTATCACACACGGGCAATACGCGAGTACGAAGGCCGCTGCGCGCCGCGCCGGTCTGGACTCAACGTTCCGCATCGTAATTGAAAGAGAACATGATAGATAAGGGCTCGCTTCTCGAACGAGAACACGAAAGAAAGGGGTTACAAAAAGCGTGTATTCTTTAAGTCTCATGCACATCGCGGATTTCACATTTGAAGAGAAAATTATTAATAAAGGCAATTAAAATCTACTTATAATTATATTTGCATTTTCACTATAAAAAGCTAAACGAATAACTTTCAATGCTGAGGTCTTTTTTTTTTATAAATTATATTTGAAAATGTAATAATATATAAACTTGTAAAATTAAAAACACGTAAAGATAAGAATATTATCGTATCTTATTGATAAAGACCAATTATAATGAAATTAATTTTACTTTTCTTTTCCCAAGCGAGTTTCAGAAATTTGTTTTAGTGTAATATCCTCTTTTCCACATTTTTACCTATCTGTGAAAACAATTGTGCGTTCCAAAATATAATTGTATCGCTTTTCTTTCTTTCTTCAATCTAATTTTTTTTACTTTAAATCTGCGCTTATTTTGCCACTGTGTGAACACCTTAAAGTGGATTTAATCATGACGACAAGATACGAAGCAGAATGTTGCACAGTTGTCACATGCTTGCTATACGCTCGAGGATGCGATACGTTTATTTTTTCGTTAACGCGGATTGATCGATCACCGGCCGATACTTTTGTTTGTTACATCGAAACATTTAAGGCTCGGAAAGCCGGCGCGGACTTTGTATCAAACTTCCACACCGTAGGTTCTACATAACAAGAAAATACGTCTCTCGAGACTTATCGCAGTTTTAAATCATTATCGGAATTTGTCTCTGCATCATGTCGATTCAGAATTACATTTCGATTTTCCCAATTTGATATTCTCGCGTGTTTAAAACTGTATCATCAATAAAATTTAAATGGAACACGAAAAGAACTGCACGATAGTTAAGAATAATTCTCTTTACTAGCAAAAAGTGACTTTTAACTCGAAATTTTTTAATATTCTGTTGCAGAAATTATATTTTCAAAGAAAAGAGAGAATATGGTTTCTCTTTTACCGCGATTCTCACCTGTTCTTACTTGTCTCACCTGAATCTATCCCAACCGATTTACCTTCCGGAGTGTACATATTTTTCCCAGGATCCCCTACCATCGCCCGACCATTCCTCACCGTGTAAGAACATCCACAGTAGGTTGCGAAACGTTATGGGAATCACATGGTCCACGGTAGGAGGACCATCGCGTTAGGTGGCGGTATGGCTGGTTGAAGGGGTGGAAAGTAGATTGGGAAGGTCCAGAGGGGTGGGAGGGCAATGGGGTGGTCGGTTACATATAAAGCATAGGTCTCGAAACGAGACCTCGGGGTGCCGTGCCGCGGACCCGAGGGGTCCATGCTGGAAAAACTCAGCTGTTAACTGCTCCAGCCGAGAGGCAACCATCGACCTCCACCCTCACCTTGTCCTCCCTATCTCCTCCTTATACGTGTGTAGCTACGTATTTGCGCGCACGCATTCTCAAAATAATGGAACAGAAAGATTTACGGGCGACAATTTAAATTAATGACACATAGGAGCCGGATGGCGGTCCTACGTAAGACTGAAGTTTGAAAAATTTAACACTGAACATTATTTGCATTTTATACTTATGATTTTATAATGTATGTTCCGGTTATATTTCAATAAGTATTCAAAACTGAAGATGTTACCAAAATTTTTAATGCAATTTAACGACCTATTCTCATGGAGGCGAGATCGTGATTGTCGTTACCTTTGATGTGACGAATTCGCTCACGGATCGGAATTACCATTAGGTCGCGGGCGAATTCGTAAGGGGCCGGAAATAAGTAACGAGATCGAGCAGCGAGGAGGAGAGGAGCGAGACGAAAGGCCAGGGGACCAACAATCGGAAAACAGCGTTGTTGGTGGTCGGCTGTAGCCAACTGGCAGCAGCAGGAGCCGGCGACGCGAAAGTGCCGTTCGAGGATTCCTATTTCCCAGGATCCCACGGCTGCCATACGCGTCCGCCCGCAATACTCCGTCTTTCTCTGCACTGCGGTAATCATAATTACACCTGCGGGTGTCTTCTTATCGCCGCTCGCTCTCGTCCGATCCCTCTCTGGCCCACCGCCACCATCCTTCGAGGATCCTCGTCCTCCTTCCGTGCGACTGTCCGTCGTTCCGACTTTATCCGAGGCAAGAAACCTCGGTCTAAGACAAGAACGATCTTCAACGATTCCGATTAGAGATGTAAAGGATAAATCGTCAAAGTTTTAATCGCATTTGATCGATGTGAGGTTATTATATTTATCAATGAATTATTACATATTATTACACATTATTACACATATAAATTTATTTTTGTATGTATATTACACATACCATTTCGTATGAAATAAGCTGAGGCATTTCGCAACAAATTGCAAGCATTTTTACAAGAATTTTAAACTGTATATACTTTTAGTGGAAACCGCCCGTATCTTATTAATATTCTACTGTTCCCTTAAGCGTTGAAAAAAGGACACACAAAAATAAAAATTTACGCTCTATCGTACATACACAGAATAATCGGAACTGACTACAAAACTCTGCTAAATCTCAATTCTGATTAATCGTGTGCGCACCCTCGCTGGGAAAGAGTCACTTTTCCCGTCGTCCGCAGTCAACCGCCGAGACAGATCTTCGCGGATCGGATTCCGGAGGGTCGAGATGAAGTGCGAGATAGAAGAGATCGAAATCCAGCACCGAAGGGAGCGGATCGATGCGCGTTTCGCGGGGAGTGCGGGGAGCGTTTCTCTGGTTAGCCAAACGACGGGTATATCCAGGGATCGAGGGGGCGGCGAAGGGGGCGGGGGTGTAGATATAATGCATTGAATTAGACACAAATGCACCCTGGGCGCCAATTGGCCGGGCTTCCCGCGCTTCGTGCACCATCTCTCCCTCGAGAGGGCCACCGCCTCCTTCCCGGGTATACCGCGGGATGATGCCCGGGCGCGATACTACGGACACAAGAGAAGAGACCCCTGCTCTCTCTATGTCGTGGCGCCGAGTAATATCGGGTATTACGCTAACACGCTCGTCAACAAAGCCGGACGATATAGTCTCTGCATCCTATTTCCGATATCCGCCTCGTTTCTTCAAAATATTTCTGACAAGCGCAAGTTTCGTGAAAAAGATGTTGATACATTTTAACATGATAAATATTTTTAAAAAATTTTATTTCTATATTTTACAATTCGTATCGTATCATGTCTGTATGTTCCATCGGGTGAATTCTTGTATTTGAAAAGGATAGAGACTCTACTCGAATGAAATCCGTCTGATGTGATTGTACTTGCATGCTCCCGTCCAGACCATGAAATATCATCGCTTCCTTGTCTAGGAACGACGATTGCGGCAGAAAAGAAATCGACATGGTTCGCGATGTTTTTTCGACGTTTAACCCACGGCGCTTATTCACTTGCGGGAGCAGAAACCAGATACTCCAATCATCTTGTCACGGTTTATAGAATTGTGTACAAAGGGTGGACCACAATAAACCGCCCTCGTAAGACACTCGCATCCATAATCCGAGAACTGCGCTCGTGTATAGTGGCACACGTACATTCGTTCTCTCACGAAATTTACGATACTTCGTCTTTTCTTACTATAGATCAAAATTATTTTATACGTCGAAATAGAAATCTGCCTTGTTAGGAAAAGTCGAATTTTAAGTAGTTAAAATATCATACACTTATAGATTATTCAGAAAAAAGTTTTGATTTCTGCAATTAAATAAGTTTTTTTCCTCGGTGACAAGGTGCTATATGAGTTATCATCAATTATAATCCGAGTTCCAATTATAATATCCAAATCGTTCGAATTATAATCGTCGTGATTTAATTCTACATTCTACAATCTGGCAAAGTCATTCGTCGATTTTCGAACGCTCGCAGGCATCTCGTGGGAGGACCGCTATACGCGCCCTTAAGGATCCCACCATCGTCGTGAAGGGTTCGCCCTTCACAGCGCTCATACTTTGTTTTAAACCCTCTCGCTAGCGAACATATCGAGTTACACGCGCCACCTAATACCGGGCATATAAAGGGGACAACACAGACCGCGGGCCCCATCGGGTCTCCTTGGACAGGATATCCATTCTATATTATACTAAATCGTCATCTCTCTCTCTCTTTCTCTTTCCCTCTTCCCTTCCTTCCTCCTTCGTTCTTCGTCTTGCTTCTCTGTCAATCCTAACTGCGGTGGTCTCCTCGCAGAGGGGAATCATCCGGCGAAAAGGGGTGGCGGGCCCTAAGAAAGGGCGGCGCTGATTTTCGTCCTCGTGCGTGCCTTTGTGAGCGCCCGCTCGCGGGACATCCGATACCGCCCTTCCGAATGGCAGGCATTAACCGCCGCGAAATGGAGCGAAACGGCCCGATTCGAGGATCCACAGGCGTTCCTTCGTCCCCAGGAAACTTTAGAACATCCGCCGGAATTATCGATTCGCTTGCCGACCCGCGTATCTTGGTCGCGCTTAATTACCTTAATTGCATCCACCGCGCAAGAGCTGCAATTTCGAATTGACGGGTTTCATGATTAACGTCATTTCATTTATTACAATCTATCGAAATCAAGATAAATATTCTATTTCTGAATTCGCAAATGCTACACGTGAATTTTAGATGCTAAAAATTATTCTCGAATTAATTTAGGAAAGTTTATTGTCGCATGAAACACGCGTTGCTTTCGATTATAAATACTGCTCGCCATAGCAACTCCGGATTAACGATTGTCGTTTCATCGTGATTATAAATTTATCACTCGTGTATACGAATACGATACGGTCCCGCGCGGACAGCGGCAGTTTCAGTTTCGGACAGTTCGCGAGCTTCGATCTTCCGAGTCATCGGTCAGTGCTCGATCGTCTGGATTGGTCTGAGATGAATGTTTCTGTGAGGAGCTCGCGTCAGGAGATACCTACGGATAATCCACCGGGAGACGATGAAACGCCGACCGTCGTAGACGAGCCGAGAGAGAGGCGTATGCGGGAGGGTGCAGAACGGCGTATCCCGGGTCCCGCGGGGCCCGCGTCGAGTAAGATTGGCTTCGGGGCTGCGGCCCCGCGGGATCGAGACTCAATTAAACTTTAAGATGATATGCGCCACCCCGCGCTGCCTCCCCTCCGTCCCTCGCCAACGTCGTTTCCGTCGTCGCCGCTCTGCCTCGATCTGTCTCATCGAAATCCTACAACCACGGCTTCGACGGCGACGTCGAAACTGGGAATGAAGATCCATGCAGCCGGCATAATTGACACTGTCAATTTCTTAATTCAACTTTTGCGGCACGACAGTGATAAATATAGGTTTGAGCGTATCATTGTGTGTGTGTGAAAATTATATCGGAGATCTGACCCAATTTTTAACTATAAACGTTAGAAATAGCAGTCTTTAAAATGTTATTGTTGGTAATTAATTTATTAATTACTAATAATTATTTCAATTTTCTACTCCATTTATCTTAATATTTTCTGTTGATATATTTATAAAGCTAAGTAATATTTATAAAGGTTAAGTAAGCCGCAGTTGTTTCAAATAATTTATATTACTCTTCTTTCTCCCATATCAGTATAGCATAAGTTACAGCTTTATTCTATTATTCTATTATTATTAATAGAGAATCTGCTGATTAATTATTTCCATAGCATATGTTAAAATTACCAAGATTATTACAAGATGGTCTAGCACCGTAAAATAGTCATTCATTCATTAAAACGGTTTCTGGAGACACCGAAGTTGATGACGATTTTTACGATTTAATGCGGTTTCCCGAGCCATAAGTAAAACATGGATAATAAAGTCACTTTTACCAAAGTGTTTTACCTCAATCGGGCTATAAATAAAACGAGCGGCGTTACACTCTCTTCTGTTTCACAAAGAATTGTGAAGAGAGACGCGGCTATCGGTTAAAGAGCGCGGAGCGGAGTCGAGCTTCCCACACTCCAGCCGCGACCGACCTCAGCCCGCGGAACTTTTCTTGTGTTCTTTGTCTTGTCACCTGATTCTCCTCGCTTTGCTCCCACGGAAAACGTGACGTCGTCGCCGGTGCCTCAACACTCGGGATTCCTCATTCTAGATACCGCTTCTCCCTCTGCAATGCGACGTATTATTCTCGTCTTGGATGATTAATTGTTGCGACAAGACTTACTTAATAGGACTCTGTATCAATATTCGTCAAAAATTCAAGGTTCAAGAAAAATCTCTAAAACTTTATTTCATATTGAATTTACGCAAAACATTTTTGATCGCGTGATATCAAGAGTGAAAGCATGTGAAGACATGTCGCGTAACAGATGAAAGTACTCGCGATCTCATTTACATTTTACCCTACGTATTATTCGCATTTTTATATTTTTATTACTTTGTATTATTATATTAACTCCTCGTTTGTATTTCACTATCTAGATTATTATTTTATTTTTGGTCATACACGCAAAGATTCCTGAGCGAACGCGTTCGGGATTACGTAACTATAAGTGAAATCTAGTCGGTGCGTGATGCTCCAGCTACATACGGCGATCGTGCGTGACTAAGTACGGAGGAAGTGCGTCTGTTTCTTTGTGCGTGTATACGACGGCCTCCAAATAAATGTCTGCGCGGTGTGGCTCGTGACAATGACACGACAGTTAGCATGGTACCACCGGTCAGCGGGAGACCCCGTAGCTCCTGCGGGGGTCCAGCACGAAGCGGGTCCTAGTGCCGTCGACTCTCACGCATACCCATGCCCTTCTCTCCGCTCTCCCTTTATTTCCCTCTCTGTCTTAGGACTCTCTGATAAAGTTCAAGAATCAAGGACCTCCTGTCGAGCGACACGGGAGACGGTGTCGCCCCGTTGTTGCTCTTGACACCCACACCGTCTTCTCCTGCCCTCTGCTCGATTAAAATACCTATTTTCTTCTAATTTGGCATAGGCGTAATTCGGTTCCAAATTAACGATCGTCGTAAATTTTTATAACTTGTTTTTTATTTTATTAATTACGTAGCTTTTTATATATATTAAATGTTTTATTTGGTTGCCGAAAAAGTATCATGTTTTGTACATAAAAAATGATGTATACTTTATAACTTTCTTATTTATAAATAATCTGATAAATTGAATTCATTTTACTTCAACAAAACTGTCAAGTGGTATTTCTTAGTCTCAAGGGATATAAACGATAAAATATTCTATGAATATTTGAGTAAGATCCTGTAAAATATAAAGTACTTAAATATATTTAAACTCAATTTTATAAGATTTTCTTAGTTTTTCAGTTATCTATACTTGAAGAGACCAATCTAATTTGAAAAATAACCTCGCAGCTGGAGAGATTTCTCGTAGATACAATGTTAAAGATCAAAGTAAGAGAGAAAGGAGAGGAAAAGGATAGATAGGAAGAGAGTGGTATAAAAGAAAAGAAAGGGCGGAGACACGAAGCGTAAGGAATGGAGAGAGACACGGTGAGAAAGACGCGAATAGCAGGTCCGGGGAGATTAAGATGTCACGCGTATACCCAGGGACAAATACGCCGAGCCGGGGAATACGTGCTGTGTGCAGGAACCGAGGAACCTGAAGAACCTGCTGCGCTCGTGCCACCTCCGGTTCATGCCGCGAGGCTCCAAGATTCGAGAGGAAAACCCTCCGCAAGGCCCTATTGGGATCTCACATTCCTGCTCGTCGACTCGCGCATAGATAAGCTCTTAACCGCAGATAAACCATTCCCTTCTTCGCAGCTTCGACAAACCACGATCTCCGACAATCGAAGCGAATTCGTTGAGTCGAGTCCGTGGTTGTCAATCGATATCTCCATTCCAGATTTAACATAGATGTAGTCATCTGATTTTCAAGAATCGTTTGCTTAGTATGAAACCCAGGTTGCGAAGTCTTTATATTCATACTGTTTATTTATGTAGAGCGTATAAATTGTTTTCATCTAAAAGTTCCTCGATCAATTTGTAGTCGATCTTTTCTCAATGAAATATGATAGTATATTACACGGTGTCTTTCTCCTCGACGAAAATCGTCTATAGAATACTTTCTAGCTTCCTCTGTTCTTCTCGTTCTGACAACTGTATTACCTTCTTTTTTTTCTTCCTCGCTTTGCCGCCTTCTTCTCGCCTTCTACCCCTCGCCGCTTCCCCATTTATTTTTACACGGTCTTCCTCGTTCTGCCTACCGCTGCTCTCTTCGTCTCGTCTCCGTTTTGTAAGCGTATGCACGCGCACGCGTTGCTCGAGGACCGAGGGGCTCTTAATCTTGGCACCATTCCCCTGGGGAGATTGTAATCTGAGATCCAGGTACGCGCGACGCCTCGGGCACCCACGAGGAGGCACCTATCTACCCACCATTCTCGCGAGTGTGCCTAACGAGATCCATCTTTATTCTACCACGAATCGCGCGCTCTCCCGACAGCCGATCGTTGCGCAATTGCCTGATTCTAGCCAGACTTAATGGAGTTTATTTGTAAAAGCGAGGGATAATTTATTCGTACATGACGCTTAATTTTTCATATGTTTGGCGTTTACTAAACTCCTCTTGTTCGTTCATTTTCTTTAGTAAGCCACATTTCATAGAATCTTTATTTTACGTCAATTTTATAGAAAATAGTGTAATTTTCTTTTACGCACATGCATATTATCTCCTACATTACTACGAATATTGATTTTATTTTTATATACATTCTTGTTATTTAAATTGACAATTTTAACACAAGTTTAATTATAATAATTGAAAAAATACGACTTATAATCTGAGGTATATGTTGTAAAATTGTTATACTGATCTACGTAATTTCAAATTGTCGCGACGTTTGCAGGAAGGGTGCGAACAGATTTTTTTTCTTTGTTCGAGGCAAGGCATCAGCGGTTGTGTTACTCCGTTGCGCTATATGTATCTCGAAGCAACAAGTAGTATCGTTCTAACATACCTACGGCACATTTAAGTCGACATAATCATCTCATTAACCTTTGATTTTCGCATGTTTCTGTTGAACTCTCATTTCTCTTCAGCAAACGTAAAAATCTGGAAACATAAGGAATAATACGTAATTTTGTGTTCATAAAGGTAATCGATATTAACAGAATTATACAGAATTATCTCAATAACTCCGTATCGGTTTCACTGGATTTCGAGGACAATTTTTCCAATGCGAATGGGATTTATTGTGGCTTCTATTTAATTACAAAGCAGAAAAAGAGAGGTGAAATTTACGAAGAAAATTTTCAAGACCGAAGATTCTTAATTAAGTTCCACCGATATTAATTTAGTGGCAAATAACGCGAGAACAGCGGTTTTATTGTCGGTTTAATCGGTCGCTTGCTCGAATTTTTTTATTATCGTAATCCGTAGAAGAAGTAAAAAGCTAAGGATCTCGCGGTTTAGCACTTTCCCGAGTCAGATGAAAGTCTCTTCGCCGTGGCAGTCTGCCGAAACTTTCTTTGCGAAACTTCGATTTCGATATCACGGCGGATATCGCTTTATATGACGTCCAATCAGAAACAGGCGCGGAACAATATCGAGTGAAAACAATTGTCTATCCATTTAGTCCCTTGTCTATCCAACGTTCACCTTCATTTCTCCGATCTCGATCTCTTTGATTGATACATCAAGAAAAGAAATCTTCAGATTAAATTTTCTCACGACATCAAATCCGAATTTCTCGTCGTGAAAAATTTTGCTTGATGAAATTATCAAATTAAATCGATTAATCAAACGTTAAATTTTCTCTATCAAATTCTTGGAATTTTTTAATTTTATATGATAAGAAATGATTATAGTTTTTTTATTTTTTGATGCGTGATTTATATCTGCTACATTCGTTGTGATTTTTATGAACTTTGTTGATATAAATCCAATCCACAAAAATTAATGCTAATCTTAATTGCATCAGAAATAAAATTGTCGAGAAATCGAGAGTGGTGGTATACTATTGACGAAAACTTCGGTCCAGCGATCACGAGGACCAGTGGCTGCAGGTGCTACTTACTCGTGAAATAGATCGTGCGGCTTTGTCAGGTGTCTTCTTACCTGCAGTTTCTTTTTTGCTTTTTTTTCTGCTCGCTTATACACGCGCACTCCACTCTCGAGGGGACAGGTGAGTCCCAGCCTTGATGTACTTCGATGATCCCCACAATCGATGCGTGACTGAAGGGCACGCGCCGTGATGGATCCACCCTTTATTTATAGTATACGAGACTAAATAATGTTATGCATCGCTGGGTTATACAAATCGATTTCAAATCGATCAGTAATCAAACCTCTTTAGTAGCAAGTATTACATGTTTTAATCATCCAAAGGCGTCGCGTACATATTATATATGTATCAACTTAAATAAAAAGAATACGTAACAACTTAAATGAAAAAGAAATAAACAATTTATAATTATTTTGGACGCAGGTAGATCTAGAAATAATTGTTGAAAGCAAATACCTGCTCGAAAGTGACTGATTAACGCTTTAATTTGGCGTTGAGATGTGCCAGGTGTAACCGGTGAAATCAAAATTACGACACGCCCGTGCAGTTCAGGTAATATCGTAGGTGGTTACGGGCGGTGCCAAGCGTTTGTTTTTCAGCGACGCGTCTGCAGGCCCGTTGCTGGAAATAAACGGTCCAGTGGACCTTAATGACGAACGGTGGTCGCGTCGAATCCCTCGGGACGGATCCTCAAAGCGGTAGGCTTTGATATTGGGTAGGCCCCCAACAACGTATTAAGAGCTCACCTGCCCGACCATCTTCGTGGTCGACAATACCATACGCTTTCGTTCCGTTCGTTCGGCGAAAAAGAAGTTAGGGGGTCCCTTAGGGCTGAGATATCGGAAAGATGCGTACGTTCGAACGGGGTGCCAGTGAGTCTTGGCAGGAGTAAAGAAACGTTTGGAAAAAATAAATGAGTTTGTATCACGTACCACCGTACGGTCAAATTTACGAACCACGAAGAGAATGCTGAAAGGCTCAATTTTCTAGAAGTACTGTGGATTAGTTCTGCCATAAAAACGTATAAGTCGGAATTTTTAATGTATAAATAATTTAAAGACGAGTATTCTCTCTCGATGAAGTAATATAAAAATTTGGTTAGCATTTTTGATTCTCTAAAAATTTAAAATGCGGTATCTTAAATTGATGCAAATTAGATTATATTAATTGAAAAATTGTGTAACATTACGAATAGGGACTTGGACTGAACCGGAATCAAAACTGGAAACCGTTTCATAACCCTTTTTTTTTTAGTTGAATTGAAACCGTAATTAGTACAAAATTTTACAAAGTTTATAACACTAAAATATTATAAACCAAACCAATAAAGTTATTTTACGGTTTTTAATCTATGTTTATTATTTTTATTATTTTAAATATTTTATCTATTTACATTATTTCCTATATTTTTTTGAAAAGAAAGAATACTCATGATTTTTTGTCGTCAAATAATGTAATTTTTAAATTTTTATTTCTCTCTCTTCACGTATATACATACACAGTTTAATAGAATAAATGTAGAAAAAAATTGTTTTAAACCCTTTTCCCTCCGTGCACATATAACTATAACAGGAAAAAACTGTAATTTTTACGATTGCGGTTTTTTTACTGGTCAAAAAACCAAAACTGACAAAACTGAAACAGTTATTTTGAAGTTTAATTAAACCATAACTGAAATATTTTTTCGGCTCGAGTCCCTGATGTTTATAGAACATTTTGATCCCTTAATACTAAGCTTTTATTTTACTTTCGTTACTAGCTGTGAGGGACCCAGAACTCAAGGTTCTTTCTTGCAAATCTTCAATGCAGAGAAAGTTCACCCTAGGAGGCAATCAATAAATCATTAGGGAGTTTTGCGGTAGGTGCGTTGATAGACAATATGGGCGGTCCATCTGCTCGCTACTGGAGTTTTCCAAGTTGGGACTGAAAATCATTTACTCAGCATCGTGTAAATCCTCCATTAGATACGCCACACAGGGGGTTTCCAAAATATACCAGTCATTCTTAAAATATCTTTGAAAAAGCCGTCCCAAAGGACCATGGCGATATTATAGTTCTTGGTGAATTCTTGAAGTAAAATCCGTTCTGCCATATAATACATTTAGCATCATTCTTTAAATATTGTACATACACTACATATACACCTGCTAACGCAAGAAAGAAACATAACTTAATAATAATTTAATATGTAATATAGCTGCGTATATATAACTATATATTAACAATTATTGTGATATATTAGATTATCCTAACAATTTAATTGTTACATGTCTACGTTGTGTGGATATTAGGAAATAATACGTTTTTTACATTTTTGTATAATTATTATAAATTTTTTTATATTTATGCAAAACATTTACGCAAAATTACACTAACGTATAACACACTTCATTGTTAGTCACGTTTTTCTTAAGATAGCACGCCACTTATCTTGTCTTATCGGACTTTCGTTCTCGACACACAATTGTAGATAATTCTAAACTTTCCTCGACGCGTTACCACGTAGTGTCCGGTGTTAATTAACACACCGGAAGACAAGAGCTTCCCGTCTTCTGCCACTAATCCAAAGTCTTACCAGCCCGGCTGGTTAAGACCCGGCGACTTAAGACTTAAGAACGGGGTGTCTCGCTTATTCTCTACCACCAAGATAAACGGTCAAGGGTGCATCGTCTAAGAGAGTAGAGGCACATCCGGTCAGCTCGCTTCCTGCCAGCCGTGTAACTTACTTCACTGTCGGAAGTTATTTCAATGAAACGGCTCCATTCAGGTTTAATTTATCGTTTCTACCCCAATTATTTTGGCCACCAAGGGAGCGAGGATAGTTAATGAGTCACGCGCGCGCGGGGAAAAAGTCCAAGGACAACTTTCAATAATTATAATGAGAAATAGGGCGAAGAAATAGTAATCTCATTACATATTTATATTTATAATAATTATATTTTTATTTCATTTTTTACATAACTTTATATACACCGTGAAACTAAAAAAAAAATAAACATTGTATATATATCTTAGCCTGCAAAAACAAAGAGCGCATATCTCAAATAAATTATTTCGGTTTTTCGTTCGACTCGTTCGAGAAAGTCATGAGAACGACGGAAACGATGCGCCACTTCCGCGTCCCGCGGATCTCCTCCGAGATGCTCGCGTGAGAAAGTCTCAATCTAATAAATTCATGAAGGAACGTCGTACGGTCTGGTCGCTCGCGTTCTCACAGGCCTTCGTGAATATCGAGGCGCGATTCCTACGGTTTCCGTGTGATCTGCCGACCGCAAATAGCAAAACGGTAATGCAGCGATGCGGCGGCCTTGCGTCTCCAAGATCAAGCCAAGGAGACGCGCCTTGTTGTGGAATAGCTTATCGCTCGCGCGATCAAAGACGTATCGAATAGATTTTGCATAAGGGATGGCGAAATTACTGGGAGCTGGGAGCCTCTCATCAATAAGGGTTCAACCGCAAACCGCAATCCTGAGCGAAGCGGAGTCGCACCTTAGTGCACACTCGTCGTACCTCGGGAGAGAGTCTGACTCTTCACCAAAAATACGCTATCTCATAATAATTGAATTCGACATATTTTTTCTACAATTGATCATCCCGCTTGCCCTAAAAAAATTTTCGCATGCACAACGTGATCTTAACACTCGTCGCACCAATGATTTCTGTTATTTTGAATTCTTCTACAAATCTACGATCGCACGACGAACTTCTTTGTGAATCGGCCCACGAACGAATCAACGATCACGCGGATCACGGCTGATTCATTGACGAGTCTTTCGCGTGTGAGCGTCGCCTAACACGCGCACGGATCGCACCGTGGCTATGAATGAAATCGCGCGTGGCACATTCTCCGGTGGTGGGAGCCGACGAGCGTGCGTTGCGTAACGTGCACGTGTGGGTGGTAGCGCGCGTGTGGGAACGTGGTCGCGGCGGTAAGGAGAAAACGCGTGTGCATCACGAGTGAGCGAGAGACGCGGACGGAGCTGGGCGTAGGCGGAGTCGCTCGCAACATCGTCTTCGCTCGCACATGCGCCTTATTAAGGTGCCTCCCACAACGACTCGGTCACTCGAATTACGGAGGATCCACGTCGCAGGTCACGATTACCGGCCGCCCTTATCGCGCATCCTCATTAACGAGTCTAACGATCCTTCTTCTTTTTTTTCTTGCACCGAGGCCGATTCCTTGACAAATTGCGATTCCTCTTTCTCTTTTCTTTCGCGTCGCGAATATTGCTCTTAACGGAACTCGAAGAGCGTCGTCGTTAAGGGTAAAATCGTGAGACTACAGATGCAATCGTAGACAAAGGCATTATCGCAGTTTAAAACAACTCGTGCATGCTCGGACGTGCGTACCTAAGACGGCAATCTCTAAGTCCGATCTCTCTCTCTCTCTCTCTCTCTCTCTCTCTCTCTCTCTTTGCTTTTTTATTATTTCGATTTACAGTTTTGCCTCGGTGGGGCAGATCGCACGGTTTTCGTCTCGATCAGGATCGAGTGAACTCGTTTGCATGATCCGGTCCACTTCGGCGATAAATTGATCGAGCGATGACACCGCAAGCTATAAAAGTCATTAGACTGTAGATGACAGATCTACCACGAAAACGTCGCAAAAAAAGATTATGAGTTAGCTAAAATAAATACGGTTAAAACGACTCTTAATTTTTGTGCAAAATGTTCATTATTTTTTAAAGTCGTATTTAGCAAATCTAAAATCGATTTCAGCGAAAATATCAAGAGAGATTATTTATCGGCATTAAATATTTTTGTAACTGACAAGTCATAAACGGAAATTTCGTTAAAATAAACTTTATCTGGGCAATTGGGTGAAGACTTTCGTGATATTTCGTTATATTTAGAAATCTGAATAATTGGGAGGACTTGTCTGAAGAAATTATTAAATAGTCTCTCAACTTATTCTAATATTTGGCAGCGTGTATATATAAATAATGAACACGTCGCTGCAGGAATTATAAGCAGCGTATCGATCGAAGCGCTAGAGGTGGCGAAAAATAAAAGGGAAGAAAGGAAGAGAGGAAAGACGTCAGGGACCACCTAATGCCGCGATCGCAATGAGATAAATAATCGCGATGGGTGGGCGCTGGCGCCTTCCTGAGCACGGCTTACGAGTTACGGGCCGCGCACCTTATGGGTCCCCATAGGGTGCCGTGCTCTACGTCGTTGCATACCCCATAAGGTGGTACAGAGCTCCAGCCGCGTGTGAGAATCCATTCCGCGCGATTTCACAGGACTCGCGGGGGGCCCTTCACCACCGAAATTCGCCTTTTTTACCCCCGACTGTCTCCTTTCTTCTACGTTCTGCTTCTTCGTCTTTTTGAAGTCTTCTTGAGAACCCTGTCGCGTATAAACTCGGGCCACCCCGTGACGGCCGAGTGTTGTCAAAGCTAAAAATTAGGCTGTGCAAAGCGTATCTTTATTCGGCGTCCAATAACACTGGAATTACGTAGAATAATAGTGGATGTAATTATTATATAACAATTATGATTATTTGGTTTTTTTTGCAAAACCATTAGTAACAATATTTTAGAAGTCTATATCTATAACATTAAATGGTTTCAATGCCGCTTTATGTGCTTCATTTTGTCTAACGCCATTCGCAAAACTTGATCAACGACGCGAGCGATTTTCTCTGTATACAAAGCGGAGACTCATTTTCTACGGCGCTAACCGAACGGTAACGGCACTCTTTCGTGGTTGAATACCCCGTTGAAAGTTTCCTGACCGGCGCTTTTGTAGCATTAGCCGCGGGTAACGAGTCGCCTTGCGTACGAAATCGCCGTGAATTCGACAAGCGGAGAGTTTGATTGTTCGCGCGAATCGCAACGCTGGGTGCGAAGAAGTGGGGTCGGAAAAAGCGATTGCACGCGATTTAGAGGTTCCAATGAGCGAGACGGTCATTACACTCGTGATGCCATTTAAATAAATAGGAGACTTAACAATGAATAGGAGAAATTCATTAATACAAGCATTATAGTTACATCACGGACGAATCGGGTGACGAACGGTACACGGAGAAAATTTTATAGTAAATATTACTATGGTGTCGCACTAGCTGCGGACCATCGAGGAATTTTAAGTTAAATTACTATGTTTATGGTAAAAATTACGTTATTTAATCGTTTTTAAAACAATAATTATAGTATTTTAACTTGAAATTTCTCGATGGTCCGCAGCTAGTGCGACACCATAGTAATATTTACTATAAAATTTTCTCCGTGTACCGTTTATCTTTTTTTTATCCGGTTTTATCTTTTTTTCTTTATTTTTTCCTTTAAACAAACTATCTTCGTCATCAAAATTATTTTCTTGAAGCTTCCTCGTGAAAGAGTCGTCGAAGAAGAAGGTCCGCAACCTCGTGGTTGCGCGTACACATCGAGTCGGTCCTCTCGGTTCGCGCGCTAAGCGTCCTCTTCGGGGTCCGTGCGCGTGCGAGGTGGAGGATTAGGTGGAGGAGCCGGTTACGAGAAAGGTTAAATAGGTGCCGGGTGGCGGTGGTTCTCCGAAGGTGGGTGTACTCGTTAGTGTGTGAGCCCGCCTACCGTCCAATGCGGTGGCTGGTTTCCCAGAGGACTCCCTGGCCTCTCTCGCGCGGCTTTTCACGGTCCCCTCTCTTTCCTTCTTCCTGGCCGTCGTTTTCTGCCGGCACCACTTCGTTGGAGAACTTCGACCGTGTGTACGTGTGCGTGCGTGCGTGCCTGTGTGCATGTATACGTGCGTCGCTTTGCATCGCGCGTGATAATAGTCAACGGGTGGGACCCCCTTGACGCGCGCTCGCCTCGAGATCGCCCGAGATACCGGGTCGACTACTGACGAGGCCCGCAGTTCTCAGAGCATCGCGATCGACGGTGGATCGATCGCCGACTCGCGCGATCCAGACCAATGGGATCCAATGGAGAAGATCGACGCGGAGACGATGATTATTGAGATACACCAAGTATCTGATTATTCGACGGAAATCACGAAACGGAGAACCGAGAAGTGATCGAGAGGCACCCCGATCTAACGCACGCACGTGGAGAACGAGTTGGATAAAATTGTGGCAATCAAGAATTTGAGAAACAGATTCGCCTGTGTCTTGAGATTTGACGTGTAGTGTGCGGTGAGAATTCAATTATTTAAAGAAAACAACATTAAGAACATATAGTGCCTTAAATCGGGATCATCGAAAGCTGTTTGTTAATTGACCTATGAAACGATTTAGTTTCATAACATTTTAATCGATACGCTTTAATGACACTTGGATTGGTATACTCATTATTACCAGTCAGTCTTAATATATTAGCAGAGATGTATTATTGATCTCGTCTGTGTGACCTCGACTGATTCTTCAGACTACTAAGCCGCTTTCGTACCGATTTCAACTCTTACTCCGAACAACAGCACCTACAATCTGGATATTGATAATGATTTATGATTTATATACGATATATGATTCTATATTGACACTTCAATGACGATAGTTCAGTTTGATAATTCGTACACGTGACGTGGATTATTCGTAAACAAACTAAAGACCGATCAAGGTAAACACCAGGAAACGAAAAGGACAAGATGCTCTTCAAAGGCAATAGTTCACGGCTAGAATTGCTGATAGGAAAGATCCACGCGCACAAGGAACCGTCACAGGACGAGCAACACAAGTCTAAAGGTCTGGACATATAATTATTTTCTTTCTCTTTTTGTATCTCTCTCTCTCTCTCTCTCTCTCTCTCTCTCTCTTCCTTTTCCATTTTCTCATATCTTCTGTGTCCGTCTCATTTTCATCTACCTGAGATTCTGCTATTACACTTTTCCACGAAGTTTGACATTATACAGTCGCGCTTCTTTATCTGGTTCCACAACTTTTCATTCGCCACTTGAAATTCAGCAGACTCATTAAAAATTTTCTACTCTACGAATTTGCAAAAATTTTAAATATTGTGAAAATATAGAAAAATACTAATGAAACTATAACAAGTCCCGATACGAAGGTATTTTCGCCTAAGCTCGAATTTGGAATTCGGTTTATATTGATTTGTGTGATTACATCGTGTATTTACATTTCTGGAATTCTTGTATACGTTCCGCACAATAGAAGAAATTGCCTGGGCGTTGTCTCAGTCTAGCGCTATCGCTCCGATATGGCGATCAACGACAAACGAATATAATGTATTTATAATCGCGTCTCGTTTCATCACCCTTAGCATCGATACTTCTCGCGGTGGTCACTCTTTCTTCTTTCATTTCTTGTTTCTGGTCCCTCGCCTCGATCAGGAGTTGCTGACTAATCGCACTCAGTTAAAGCAGACACGTGGCGACGTTACACGTGCAGAATCCGAGCCCTTGAAACGCGACACGATACATCATTATTCTACTTAAGTACTTAATTTTAAATATAATTTAAGTAGTATAAATTATCCACGTGCTTGAAGCGAACTGAAAATTACTCTTTCGCTTCCTATTTCCCTTTCATTCCTCTCTGAGGATTTTGGACTTTCACTAAAGTCCTCAAATATCGCCCGTTGCGTGTAAATTGAGCCTGGCGAACCAAGTACGTGAAATATTATTACTCGCGCGAATATCCCCGTGATAAATGTTCATCCTTGTGCAATAAATAACCGATCTGTAAGTCACATACACGCACACGTACTTACGCCTTTAAGCATGCTGCGATTGATGACGATCGCCAAGAACAAGTTGATACAAAATGGCTTTCTGACGAGCGCGCTATTAAACTCTGTCGCCGGTAACAGCGGCGATAATTTTACTCCATAATTGCGAGTGGACAGCGTGAATATTTACCGCGAGACGCTGCTTGGTGTCAAACACCAATGTCATTGCTTGAAACGATTATACGAAACTTGAGCTTCCTGTTAAATCAGTACAATGACCTCTCATTGATTTTTCAAAATCGTCACGCTCACGATTAGGAAGATATTCCCAAAACGATCTTAAAATCAAATTTGTAACCAAGAAGATATCTCCAATAATCTCGAATCTTATATAATAAAATCCATTTATTTTGAGTGTATTAAAATGAATGGAATACGATAGAATCGCACGACAGAATCCAGAAAATGGAAATCTTTCGCTTTCTTTAGATT
Source organism: Temnothorax longispinosus (assembly GCF_030848805.1). NCBI lineage: Eukaryota > Metazoa > Arthropoda > Insecta > Hymenoptera > Formicidae > Temnothorax > Temnothorax longispinosus. The sequence continues at coordinate 15,226,158 of NC_092363.1, read as the reverse complement.
AGTCAAAAAGATGCTCACAGACGAGAATACTAGTCTAAAAAAACGAAGGAGACACTTTTCCCATTTGACGGTTCACGCGTTGCCGCGGATCCGCGCTACGCCACTGGCGCGAAAATCCGCGAGGCACGCGCGATCCGGCATAAGTCACAATTAACGAAGGCGTTAAGTCGGGCCCCTATTAATAAGCGTCGTCGAAGCGCTCCTATAAATAGTCCCGGGAACACGAGGCGACAACAGCATCACCGTCAGCGGGACGCGACGCGATGCGGCACAGGTCGCCAACGCGTGCATCGGCAGCTCGTGCCGCTAAATGCGCCTATTTTTGCCTCGATGACACATCGTCGCCGATCGGACACGATCTAAATAAGAGTTCTCTCGTACCAAGAGGTCTCTCCCTCGAGTCACCCCCGACATCTCGCGTGTCTTCATGTAGCGCGGACGGTATGCAGAGTGCCCAGCTGGTCAGCCGAGTGTTTTCGTCCTATGTCTTAAGAATTCCTGAGAATCGGTCAATGTTAAATATGACGGTAGCACAATGGACAGCAAACACATTTTCTATTTATAGATTGATTTGCTAATATGCTTCTCTAGCTATTGTTGCACGCGCAACGATCCTTCGTTCGGTCACGTTCCTTCGCACCTAGACAGTCTTTCTCCAACCTCTAGCTCTCGCAGCATTCACTCGAAGCGTTAACGGAACGCGTGAGTCAGTCGTAGTGCCAATTGGGCGAACGTTTCGATAGGTGCCTCGCATGTTGCGCAACGTGAAAAAAATAAGTCTCTTGTCTTTTGGAATATCGACCACAATTGTCTATCTACGCCATATAAATTGTTTCATCTTGAAAATTTTATTAATTTTATTCCCGATATAAAAACGGGTGTTTGAATTCTAAGAATATTCTACCTCGAAATTAAAAATGCGATTTCCAACGTATTCAAACCTCCTGCCTTTTGAGCCTTTTGATCGTCGTAATAATTCACGTGGAATCGAGGGGCCTGATCGACGTCCTTCTAAGAGAGGAAGCGACGAACCTCGCGAGGATGACGCGTGGGTGGAGGATGCGAGCCATTTACGCAGCATCCACGATCGTCGCTCGTATCTGCTGGGTGGCGGTCTTTGTCTTTCTCGCGCGCGTAGACTGGGATTCCGCAAAATCTCTTAAATCGACTCGTGGGTGTCGATCCATCGCCGAGGGCCGGCGACAAATGAGGAAACGGCCAACTAGCCGAGTCATTTCCACCATTTACGCGCGGCGCGCCTCGCTTCGCCTCTATCACGGAACGCTCGGTGATCTCTCTAGTCCTCATTCCCGGCAATTATAAATTATTTGTGATTAGCCGGCGTGACTGCGCCGGAAGTAGCGGCGCGACACGCTCTCCCTCGGCGACGAGGCGGAGGATGAGCCGGATTTTCTGTGACGGAGACGCGGGGGCCCCCACTTGACCCGGTTGCCCCGAAGTCATTTGACGTTTTGCGCCGGGGTCACTACTTCCGAATCGGGTATGAAAGGTGTTATGGTTACAATATGTAATTTTCGTCGAAATATCGAGGAATTATTTTACGTACGCTTTTATATGATACCAATCTTGTAATCAATTTTTTCGCTTGCAATATGCAAAATGATATATTTAATTAATGATATTACATGTCGATCATTAAAAATATTATATATTATTTAAGCAACTACATTGGTTTGTCTTGCAAAAGTTATTTAAAGAAAAGACTGAAACGCGAGGTGTCAGACCCTGAATTAACGAAGAAGGCGACAATCCCGCCAAGTGTTCCGCCTGTTGAATGTAGCCTAGCGCGATTTTAGGGTCGCGCAGGACCGCGATCTTTCCCGTGCCAGTCAAGGCTCGGGGGTTAATGGTACGAGTTTTACCGTCTCTGCTCGTTACGAGAACGATATAAAGGGACACGTAACAGGCGAGGTGAGACCGGCCAGATTCATAATGTTGTTACGCATACGTACAACGAGTTCGTAAGTCGTAGGTCGCCTTGAATATAGAAATGTCCTTTTCTTGCGACACTCGCGAAGAGACTTTAACGAGACATTTAGACCTTGATAAAAAAGAAAATTGATGAAAAAAAATTTAATAATATATCGAGGCATCATTGAGGTTCTTTTTTTATTGATTCCAGAGGCCCTAGGGACCGGAAGTTCCTCTTGGCACAGCGAGGATGGCGGGCCCAACTCGCGTCGCGGTGGCGAGACGCCGTCCTCTTGCGCGACACCGACATCGGCCAGCTTCCCGTCGGAGCCCGAGGTCGACGCTGACGTCGGCGTCAATCCCGACGGCAACAACCCCGCTGCCCCGTACCCCTGCCAGTTCTGTGACAGGACGTTCCCGCGACTTAGCTACCTGAAGAAACACGAACAGGTAAGGATGAGAGCAGCTTCTTCGATCACCAGATATTCCCTAGCTGTAATAGCTCGTTATTGTTGAAGACAAAAACGTACGTTTAAATTTAAAGATCCACAGATACAGAAATGAAGAGTCCGTAGAGAAGAATCGAATGTTTAATTTCATTATCACGATAACATAAAGATCAATCTTCCATGTTGGTGCATTCTCGTAGATGCGCTTTTGACGTTATTAAAAATTGTTGTAACTTCAAGTATCGTGCGCATCGATTTGCGACAGTGTAAGACGCAAGGTCAGTCATATGACAAAAAAAAGATAAAAAATACGAAACCAAAAGGATCGACATTCGTCACGGGCATTAGTATGCGCGGCATGCCGCGCATGTCGCGAATAGAGCTCTCCTCTCTTGTCGCGCCGTGTGAGAAAAGGTCCGAGGTGTGATTCCGCGAGGTCGACGAGTCCCGTACGCGGCAGGTTAACGCGTTTCCGCGCGGCGAGTGTCCTGCCCGAATGAGAGACGCGTGGCGAGTCCTCTCCTTTGGATTTTTCTGTTTTGCATGGCGGTGGCATTAGCCCGTTCTTCCGCGTCCGAGGCCGGCCGCCGCGGGTCATCATCGGGTCAGAATCTGTAGCGTTGTGCCCATAACAGGTTGTACCGGTTATCAGGTTATTCGTCCAGGTGGCGGCCGCCCCTTCGGCCTCCTCCTCGCTTCTTCCTTTCGCAACGCGAAAGCCCGCTGCTGAATATATATATATATATCATACGCGAGCTGAATCGCGCGCAGATACAACTCCGATAATCAAGACCCCGAGTACCCGCGTCTAGGCAGATAGCTGTCTATTTATGCTACGCACAATGTTGGCCTTACTCTACCGACAATCGCGGCGAGTAATCTCAATCCTTCGCGAACCTGTCGTATCGCGAAGTTAACGTTGACAGATCCACAAACGTGGAATTTTAAAGATTGACAAGATATCACGGATTCTAAAATTAAACATCCAGAGACGAAAGAAGCAGCTTTGATATAAGATTTACTTAGACATTACATGCGTCAATCGATAACACACGATTTATCGATGACACCCTTTGACATCCTGATTACAATCACATGGCCCGAATTCTGGCCAAGTGTTCATCTCTTTAACATCTCTGGTTGTTGTCCGATTATCGAACTGCGCCGAGCACACGGGTCTTCTCGTCGCCATCGGGGAGCCGTCGTCCGGTGTCGGTGGTCCTCTCCGGCCGGCCGAGCGAGAGACCAAAGCGGCGATCGCTTCGCCCATCGTCTAGATTGTCTCTTCAAAGGAGCCGACGGCTCGAAAGTCGACCGACGCGGTCTCGTCGTACGTGCCAAGCTTACTTACCTTGTCGCGACCATTTCGTGGCCGGAGCGGTACGAGAAGCGCTTTAGTTCCGCGAGCGGGAGCACGGCACAAAGAAGGTGACCGTATGGGATCATATCGGCCACCGTGATCTGGGTGGGTGACGCGTCCCGCGGCCGACAGAGAGCCGACTTCTTCTTCTTGCTCCATGAAGCTCGCATCCTTTTCCACCGACTCCTCTCCTCTCTCTTTCTTCGCGTGCTTGATAAAGTTTCTCGCGCAGAGTATTGAGACGTTAAGCATGAACCGGTTAAATATCTCTCCCAGATTTGGTTGAGACACGTTTTGTTTCGTAATGTCTGTTTTGAATTCTATATAAATTGAGACTAACAGTATTGGACTGTATTACTAATGCAAGACTTTTGCTTGGCGCGTGGTGTACATATTTAACGTTTCATTATATCATATATATAACACAACAAAACATCTTTATAAATTGCACGTCAACATATCCTAGAACTACGTGATTCTGTAACGAGGAAAACCATAATAAAGATCGCAACGTTTAAGCGGTGTACAGAATTTTCATGATTTTGGTCAAAGCTTCAAAGATACGATAATGTTTCGGAAAATTTATTACTTTTCTAATTGTAATTGTTAGAAATAACTAATTTCGTAAAGCGCGCAATTTCCCGATCGATGAAAATGAGTGCGCTGATATTTTTATAAACAAAATCATATAATCGAAGAGGTGGTGTAATGTAACACGACGATTGTATTGTTTGCAGAGCCACGGCGATCAGATGCCGTATCGATGCAGTTGGTGTAACAGACTATTCAAGCACAAACGCAGCCGAGATCGTCACGTGAAGCTGCACACCGGGGACAGGCGATACCGCTGCTCGAAATGCGAGGCCGCCTTCTCCAGGAGGTAAGCGTGAAATCTCCGAAGTACTTTATCATCAACTACCAAATTTATCAAACGATAATTTATAGACGTCGTAAACCGCGAAACTCGAACTTCAAACCTTCTTTAAATGTTTCGAATTCTTTCCAACATGTCAATCTATAAAAGATTCAATTGACACTTATGGATTATGTCATAAAATACACATACGTACACATATACGTAATCAGTAAAGATCATCAAGGTGTAAAAGAAATAATCGCGCTGGCGCAGCGATAAACGCAACAGATGGCTGAACGAGGCGCTGCCTCGACGGGGTGCTGCCGGTTGTCGGTGCGCGACGCGCGGGGCCCAACGGGGTCCCACTGGCCGATTCGAGGGGACCCCGATCCAACGGGTGACAAATGAGTAATGATCACACGACGACTGCGGTCCCGGGTGGCATTAGTCAAGCTTACTCTCTTACGTGGCTGTTTCTTTCTTCCTTCCCTCCCCGCACCCTTCTCATCGTCTAGCTTGTTTGTTTCCCTCTTTCTCACGCGTAGGATATATTCCCTCTCTCGCACGCACGCACGCACGCACGCTCGGCATTGAATCGTCTTGCGCGCATTGAAATGCTAAGCTGGCCCCGCGCGCGGAGCACCTTTTTCTAACTTGACACATGTGTATGCACGCGTGTGCGCTCGCGTATACGCGAGCCCCCGCGGGGCCCGGGCGAGCGGACAGGTAGGACGCATAGGTGTTACGGGACAACAGGTAGAACATTAGTCAAGAGCCTCGTTGCCGCTCGTCCGCCTTCGCCGGCCGTTAAAGTCGCGCTCGCGACCGTCGAAACTGCGCGAATATCTTCGCAGTTTCGTTCGCCGTCGTCGTTGGTTGCCCTTCGCGAAGAAACGAATTTCAGAAATTTGCGATTGAATTAGCAACGAATTTATACTATAAATTAATTAATTTTCATTAACATCGCCAACTTTTGAGATTTGACTATCCTACCTTTTACATGTTACACATGATTGCATTATTAGTTAAAATTCAACGTTGTATGAAACGTTATTGCTTCCTGGATACAGACTTTTAATATCTATTTATAGGCTCTTTTCTTTCATGAAGCTCTCTTGAAGTTCTAACAAGTCTTTGCTCCTCATCTGTCAACCGCTATTATAATCGCACCGCCAGATCTTTACGCCACGTCTCTATTCGTCCTCCCACCTTAGCAGTCGGCTTGGGTGACCCAACAAAAGGGTGAAAATCTCCGTGGTTCTCACGCTGAGAATCCAACGCGAGAGATCTGTCAGCCCTTAACCAAGACTTTCGCTCATGACAGATTGCGGACACGCAACAATGTAACGTTTCAGTTGTATCATCTCCCTACCAAGAGTATACCCTGTTGTCAATCCAAGAAAACTAGTAAGACCAAAGTATAGAAATCTATTCAACAGCTCATACAACTTACACAACTTGAGAATCAATATCTAATCAGCAACATAACGGCAAGAAATTATCTGCTTTTGTTACAAATTTTTAAGTTTAAAAATTTCCGAAAACCTCGAAAGAAAATATATGTTTGCGTTAGGATAGTCTTAAATCACGTAGAATGTCTTAACTTGTCAAAGTTAGATCCGGTTTGACCGAAACTAATCAGAGAATCTTACGTATCTTAACGAGCAACACCGTGTCTCTCACGGTGGTGTTTTTATTCTCACGGAATGCGGCAGCGAGATCATTTTATCGGCAGTTTCTCGCAATTCTCATGGTCCATGAACGCTGAAGTCACGATCCGACCTCCCGATGGACGAATGCCCTCCGCTTCTTTTGCCGACGTGTTTTTTCAGTTGACACCGCCTGTGTGTCACCTTTTTGCTTCAATCTAATTTCTATAAATGAAGTTAAGACGTGCAATTTTTTTACACAATCGACTTGTCAAGTATCGATGCAGGTATTGCATGCAAATTGCAAATCGTGCATCTAGGCATAAATTAATAAATAATATTCATTTGAAATCAATAAATACGAGTCGAGACTAGATGATTACTTTTTATCGAACAAATGACTTTTCGTACTTGAATCTCTACGGAACAAATGAACGTTTCGAGATTGACGAGAGCACGCACCCACGAATCACCGCGATAGGGTGATTCTTTGGACTGGCGAGGGTGGAGTTTAACGGACCATTTATTTCCATTTCCTTTCAGCATCCCAAACGCGATCTTCTTCTTCTTGTATAATGGCTGCTCGCCATTACGCGCTTGAACTCTACATTCTTGTAAGGATTAGACAGTTAAATCGTCACAAAAGCTTTAACTGCTATTCTATCGCTAAATAGCTCTTTTGGCATTTCACCTACAAGTACTTATTTTCAGATTTATTCTTCTAAAGGTCGCGCCTTGAAGATAAAATATTTTTCTCGTGAATTAAACTTTAAAGACACAAGTCTTTATGGAACTTTATTTTTAAAATATAATTCCGATAGATACTGCAGAGTGTGTGTGTGTGTGTGTGTGTGTGTGTCTATTGGAAACGAACACTTGAAGCGCAGTATTAAATAATTCAATCGCAGAGCTTCTTGATATCTTTCCAATCTTGGACAAGCCAAATGTGATTGTTTCAAATGAAAAAATAAAATCTGTTTGTCTTAGATCCGCTTTTTGCATTTTCTAAACTGATGTGGATAGGCAAAATGTAAAGTACGCTGAATCGAAACATTACTAAGGATATTTTTTAGTATCCTTTATTAAAAAGTATCGATATAATAGAAAAATAGTATATTGATAGGCTATCATAACTTCCGAGTATTCGGGCTAGACGAAATCAGTTTAATCCATTGTTGTTATTATCGCGAACGAAATTTTTTCGCTTAAGAATACCGCCAAGCATCGCTAACGGATAACTCCACCGTCCGAATGTCATCTCTCATCGTCTTTCGTCGAAGGTGACACGTCGGCGAGACGCCGCGTAATAGCGGCGTCAAAACAGGAATACGCAAGTATTTAATACCGGCTCGACCGGCGCGGACTCGTCGCCGGACCATTCTCTTCGTTAAGCGACCGCGACGCTTTTGAGTCCGTCCTTTTTCGGTTCTCCTTTTTTATCTTTTTTTTTCTCCCATTTTTTTTTCGCCTCGCATCGTCATCGGTCGGTCGGCCGCGAAAAGATACGCTCGATAATAGGACAGCCGCGGTTCACCCGGGCGATAATCCTGGTGGCGCATGAATAATTCAGACGCAAAGTGCAGGAGTAAATTCGCCGTCTGTCTTCGTTTCGGCGTGCCGAGACAGCTTCGCTTGACCGTCGCGCCTCGCCTCCTCACTCGGACCTCGGACCTCGTGGACCGATCTCGCCTTAAACGCCCGCGGATTCAGTTTTCCGCCGCGCCGACCTGGACCGACGCCGACGTGTACACCGGGCGACCGGGCCGATGAATTATTCATCGGCCAGGTCCACCGCGAAAATCGCCGGAGTCGTTACCCGGGTTCGACCTGTCCGAAATCTCTGTATTCTCTCGATGTTATATTCAAACGCTCGTCGCTATAAATGTATCTTCGTATATATCGCTCTCCTTGTTACAACAAGTAAAATAATCACGACTGAAATATCATTTTTTTTATCGCAGATTTAAGATGTTACCCCGATCCGCCCAATCCGCGCGAACCTCGAAAATAGTTATCTCGGACTCGATATATCCAGACTCTTTGTTTATTCATGCCGGTGATCGAAAAACACATCTTTGATGCGCGTATCTTGGACAAAGTGAATCATAAATACGACGCGAAAAAAATCCGTAGTTATCGCGAAAATTTCTTTATTTTGATCGAAACCTGCGAGAAATATGATAAACTTGCGACCGTATCATTAACTTTGGTTATTTGTTCTGCGTTATCGATTGGCGGTCGCGAGGGCGGTCGTCTAGTAAAAGACTGAGGTCGATTATTTAAGAAACAATACGAATATTATTTTTCTCATTTCTTCCACGAGGGATTACAAACGCGGGCGATGCTTTCGTTTCATCTTGTTTTCTTAGTATCGAACTTCGTTTAATGTTAGAGAAAAAGTATACAGAATTATTGGAAATAATTACTATTTAAATATCGGATATTTAAAAGTTAACGCCATTATTTCATTATTTTAATGCAGAATAACGATTTCCTATGCAGCTCTTGCACATTTAAATACAAAGAATCGATGGCGTTTAAAATTTATACTTTAATATAGCTTTTTGTCCATATGAAAACGGTGATAGTACGGCGAAGAATGATTTTAGCTACATTCTCTTCTTAATAGGAGAAGAATTATTTATTTATTTTTTCAAACGGTCGAAATGTCATCGCGCGCTTAATGTGGTCGCCCTGGTGTCGATATCTTTCCAACCTAAGTAAATACATTCAGCATTTTATTAGTGAGGTACTTAATTAGCGTCCGAGGAGGGAAAATATTTTCAAGCAAGTTACGCCGAAAAGCTCCGTCCGTCCGTCTTCATTAAACATCCCGCGTTGCGCTCTTAATCGAATTGCCATCGTTTAATTCTTTTCCTCGGATTTAGACTTGTCGATCGCATCACCGATAAATCCAACATTAAACGATTTTAGACGCGAGTACCTCACTTCGAATTGGCTGATGAAGTTACCGAATCGCCAATAAATTAGCATTATCGATCACATCCCGCGGTATTATTAAAGATCGCTGCGCTATCCGATGGTTCTATGTCCGACTTCCGCGGAAATTGAAATATCTCTACGAGGCGAATCTATTTTCAAGCACTTGATTGACACATGGTACTTTTGATAAGCCTTAATATACATGACTCGCCACGTATTACAGGAAATAGAATTTCTTGAATTGGATCCTCGATCTGTACAACGAAAGTCAATTTAGTGTTTTAAAGATAAGTCGATCTTATAGCATCGGTCTTCTATTCCGATGATGATATACGGTGATCGCAAGTGTCAGAGAAAACTCGTATAAAAACGGTCAATTTAAAAAAGAGGGACCGTTTGAAGCTAAATACTAGTTCATTGAGCAGTACATCATCTTTAAGTAAAAATATTATTTTAATCGCTATAATAAATTTTCAATATTCATAAAATTTTTAACACGTATAAATACATATGGAAAATGTTATTTGAGGTAGTGTGTTATATCGAAAACCATTTCACTTTTTATTTTGTACCATTTGCACGTATCTTTTATTGATCATTCTATTTAGCGTTTACATATGTGACCGAGTTAATAATTTAATTATTAACTCAATTTTACTGTTTATTACGTATCCCAATTTAAGCGCGCGACGCTTCGACCACGTTTGCCGCCACGAGCTTTCGACATATGAGTATTTCGTTTTTCCAGCGATCACCTGAAGATTCACTTGAAGACGCACGACACCCAGAGGCCTTATCAATGCACGACTTGCACGAGAGGCTACAGCTCAGCCGCGGCCTTAACGTCGCACATGCAATCCCACAAGAAGCATCCCCAATCATCGTCCTCTCAGTCGACCGGCAAGCTCCAGGACATTGACTACGGTAGGAGAAGCGTCTCCTCCCACAGCACGTCGTCCCCGCCGGTGCCGTCGTCGCCTTCGCCGTCGTTGAACCTCACTCTGAACCCGAGGAACGCCATGAAAACGTCGCAGGGTACCGGCAGCACGTCCACCACGCCGATTCTCAACTCGCCCTTGAAGCTCGCCTGCATGTACTGCACCCGGGACTCGTTCACCTGCATGCAGCAGCTACAGATGCACGTGCGCACGATGCACCAGGCGATTCTCAGCGGCGCGGAAGGTCTGGCGCGGCCGCCGTCGCCGAGCAGAACATCGAACGAGCAGCAAGCGGTGTTTTGCTCGCGCGATAAGCCACCCGATCGCCAGGACAGCTCGAAGGACTCGCGTTCAGATCGGAAATACCCGCCTGAGGAGAGAGCCGACAGGCCTGCCGGCGAACGGGACCACTACGAGAACGCCTTCACCTGCGAACAATGTACCATGAAATTCTCCACTCTGGCTTGCCTGCGCGAGCATTCGCTGTCGATACATCGAGTGGACAGTGGTTTCAGCGCGACGATGGTGATATGCCCGTTGTGCGGCATTCCGTGCACTTCGACGGCAGCCTACGCCGAGCATTACGTTCTTCAGCACTGCGAGAATCGTCGACTGGCGCCGACAACCAGCATAGATTACAGCGAGACGAAACTGAACGGCGTTTACGACAGTACTCCGTCGAGAGACTCCAGGGTACCGAGAAGCAGGGACGCCTCGGAAGCCGCTGATCTCACGAATAAACGTCCGACCAGGCCATCCGCGGACGCCGCTGGCGGCTACACCGCCGATACCCTGTTGTGCGGCCAGTGTAACGCCGCGCTGAAGGATTTCGAGTCCTTTCGCGAACACGTGGCCCGGCACCTGCAGGCCGACCATCACAATCAGGAGATATCCAGCAGGCAGCATCTGTGTCCCAAGTGCGAGACTGTTTTCCCGACCCGCGAGGACATGCTGGCCCACTTGACCAAGCACTATCTGGGCCAGGTCAGCAAGGAATTCGCGTGCGGCGCCTGCAAAAAGTTCTACCCGCATCCGGACCAGCTTCAGAGACACTTGTTGGACTCCCACGCCCATCATCTCTACCGTTGCGCTCTGTGCCGAGACACGTTCGACTCCAAGGTGGCGATACAAGTGCATTTCGCGGTCAAGCACAGCCAGGAGTGCCGGATCTACCGATGTAGCGTGTGCACTCTGTCCAACAACGAGAATTCGCCACCGGGAGGGAACGCGGGTTCCGGTGACGGTAGGAGCTTTTTCAGGAGCGAGGCCGAGATGGCGGCCCACGTGCGCAACGTACACGCGCCTCCTCCCGTCGTTCAGTCTTTAATAAATAACAGTCCTGTCGGAGCTGCAACAAGAAGTCCGGCCTCGACGCCCGGCATCGTCGGAACGCGCTGCGTCTTCTGTGGGACATGCTGCAGTTCGGAGCTCGAGCTTCAGCTTCACCTGGCCAGCCACTCGGCCAGTCTCTACAGATGCCCCATCTGCAGAGAAGGCTTTGCGGTGGAATTTCTGTTAGATCGACACGTCGCCCAGGTTCACCATCAGGCACCGCAGGATCATCAGGCGCCGTCAATCAGAAACAGGGAAAACGGACGTGTTCATCGACCTGCCAGAAATCAGGAAGAAGTAAGTTTTGTTACAATTTAAAAAAAAATGAAAAAAAGATTAATTGCTATGCCAATGTAGGATAAACGTAGAAATATTTCAACGGTCAAAATATATATTCTTAAACATTTAGATTCCGTATTTTGTAGATAATAAAAAGAAATTCTTTCCTTATCTCTCTCCAGTTACACTGTATTATACAGAGATATTCCATATAATATAATTAAGTGCGTGTAAGACTTGTAAAATAACTTTGCTAAATTCTAGGCGAAATCTCTGAAGAGGGGTCGTTCGCCAGCGTCGAGCAACAACAATTCTGTGAACCAGCGCGACAACAACAACAAACGTCCGAATTACGGCACTTCCGGTCAGCAATGCGAGCTCTGCGAACGCGGTGAATTCGCGAACGAGGCCGAGCTGCAGGCACACAAGAAACTCGCCCACACACCCCCGAAGCTGTCCAAGTCTCTATCTACCTTGAGCATGACATGTGGCTATTGCGGCGAGGTCTGTCGCTCGCGAAGCGAGCTGGAATCTCACACGAGGATTCAGCACGCGTCCAACGAACCGGGTGGTCGTCACAAGTGCAATATCTGCGACGAGGTATGCCCGTCCAGCGCGAGCCTGGCCGAGCACAAGCTCCAAAAGCACTGCAAGATCCAGCTGAGCGACACGTGCGTGGTATGTCGCGGTTGTCTGACGTCGGAGAGCCAATTCCTAGATCACGTGCAAAGGCACAGTCTGGGAAACGTGGATCCGCAACAACGACTGGACAGTACGCTGCCTCATCTGCCCGCGCCATGCGTCGTCTGCCGACAGACGCTGATCAGCGATCTGGAATGTCGTCTGCACGCGCGGTATCACCTACGAACGTCCTCGGGATCGCGCAGCGCCGGCTCCAGCCCGACCAGTCCTGGTGGCGGCAAAAGCCAGAATGGTTGCTGCCTCTGCTTGCGCGATTTCGCGGTCGAAGACTTCGTCAATCTACCACCCAATCCTGCCAGTACAAGCGGACAGCTGCTCAGAGTCTGCAAACCGTGCTACATGCGACACTCTCAGGGACTGCCTATTCTGAACTCGACAACCTACGAGCATCAGGCCAAATACGAGGCGGCCTGGCTCGCGAGCAAGGACGGCCAGTGGGACGAGGCCAAGGACAAGTGGGAACACGAAAGAGGAGTCAAGGTGGAGGATCGATCCAGGAACGAGGGAAACGCGAATAAAAAACGGTGCGAAGAGTGCGGGGTGAAATTCGAAGATCCCGAAGAGGCTGAGAAGCACAGGATCGCCGAGCATGAAAAGGCCGCCAGCGGTAACTTGAATACCTACACCTGCATACAGTGTCAAGTTAGTATGGAATATTTCACGTAATTTCAATAATAATTAGAGTAATGTAGGATAAAATATAAAAGACATCTGCCAATTAAAAAAATCCAATTTTTACCTTGTTAAAATAATGATAGTGAAGAAATTAAACGTCGAAAAAATATAAATTTATGAATAATTTACGTTAAAAAGATAAATATGAAGGATATTAAAATTTTAAAGATTTCCATAAAAATTTTATAGGTCTTTTTCTCTTTTTCTTTCTTTTGAAAACGATACTGTTTATAAATTTATATCGTTAAGTGAATATAGTTTTCAAGATAAAATATTAAAATTTCTAGATGTCGTTTCCAACTGAAGCGAAAATTCAGCAACACGTAAGGAAGGAACACTTGGAGGCATCGGGGAAAGCATCCTTGGAGGCTTTACGGTGCCACTTGTGCTTATTTGAGGCCGCCAGTCCTATGCAGCTGCAAATTCACTTAATAGAGCACACTTTCGCCGGTTGTGCCGCCCTTAGCTGTTACATCTGCCAGTCGCTCTTCACAACTCCCATTGGCCTTCAGGTAATTTAACCGTCTGCTAATATATATGTCTCAAACGTAAAATAACAGTTATTCACTCACATTTATGGCAACGACCGTAGATTGTCAGAGAAGAAAATGGTCGAATAAACAACTTCAAGAATCCGCGCAAAAATGGCAATTAAAACAAATTAATTCACTACTCTTTGAACGAAAATTTAACTTAATCGCTATTGATTCCCAAATATTTCGCGTGAATTTAGAATCTTTTCTTAGCTACAGACGAGATTGCATATGTTTCATTAGATTCGTCCTTATTTTCATGCTTTCGTTTAAATTTACGCCTCTTTCATATCAAATATATAAATATATATTGAAACAGAAGTTTATTATTTCGTTCTTTCTATTTATACGAATACGAAACAACGCGTTTGTTCGCAGAATCACATGCTACAGGAACACGGACTGGACGCGCGACCGTACGATTGCTCCAAGTGCACGCTCAAGTTCTTCTTCAGCGCGGAATTGGATCATCACGTATTGACCTTCCACCGTCCAGGGGAAGAGATCCACTCTTCGTCGACCGAGAACGCTCGCGAAAAGAATCGCGAGCCTGAGAAGCGCGATGGTGTAACGGTGAAGGAGGAAGTGGTGCAAGGCGGCAAGGAAGAAGAGGAAGAGGAGGAGGAAGTAAATGTGGATGATCAAGTGGGACAGGGGCAACACGATGAAGTTGGACGAGAGGAGCAGAAGCTGAAGACGGAAATAAACGGCGAGACATCCGGCAGAGTGGAATCGTGATTTTCTTCGGTCAGCATTACGTTTCGTTCCGTTCTAGGATTAATTGATTATTAGGAATTCGTTATTCATTTATTAAGTTTGCTACCGTCATTCTAACAATAAGCGGCAAATATTTTTTACGACGCAAACCGAAGTTTCTTAGATATCGATTTGCGAACCGAGCAAATGAAGTTCGATACAGTATTAATTAAGAGTATTATCGAGGAAAATTGCCGTTCTTGTAATTATTCCATATGGTTAGTTTTTTACATATAGGTGTAATAAAATTTCGATATAAGGTTGCCTTTTTTACTCTCAGATCCTATCAATTTCAAGTTTATAGATGCCGAATATCCATGTTTTCAAGGAACATACGTTTATTTGTGTTAAGTTTAATGAGAGAGTAGTTGGCATTTATTTTATATCGTTTCAAGCAACCGTATTTACTCTTATAGTTACTCTTTATGATTGTAGAAGTACAATGCATAGTTTTTAATTGTTTTTCCTTTCTAAGTGCTTCGACGAATGACATCCAGCTGCTTTAGCGAAACTCGACCGACTGCCAAAATTAAAGCAATCACGGTGTACATCTTAAATGTATGCGTACTTGTATACATATGTATATACCTGAACGTTGTTAAATTTACATTATACATTAATACCTAAACTTTGAGAACCCAAAGAAAAGAAAAAAATCCAATGCGTGTGTCAAATCCCAGAAATTGGTGCACAAAATCGATTTTTATTTCTTTTCTTTATAAATGCGAAATATTTCGATTTACCTCGAAATTATTTCCATTTATAATCTTTCAGAAATACTTTCAGAAAAAAAAGTAATTCTCTTCAGATTCTATAGAAAAATTCTGAGAATTGAAGCTAGAAAAAAAGAAAATTAATTGAATACGTTAAATTATCTAATTTTTATATAATATTATGTTTGCAATATTGAACGTTTAGTATTTTGTTAATTTCTAATTGCGTTCTATAAGTGCGAAACTACTGATTGTAACGATTATAATTACAATTTGGTTTGTTACAATCGAGTGCTGAACTCGATGAAATAATTATCTCTATCTTCATGAATAAAATTTGTAAATATTATGCAAATAGCAAGAGATATGTTATAAATGTTCTAACGATTTATATATTAATAATGCATAAGCGACGAAATTATTGATATTTAAGAAAAGACGCAATAACTGTCCATTATCACATAGCGCTAAAATAGTTGTGTACGAAGTAAGTTATTGTTTCGAAAATCGTACGTACTGTATATACAGTAATTTGTCCATTAGGCATATACATATAGCCGTTTCTAATAAGGCAATTATATACGAATAAATTATTGTTCTAAATCGGTTTAATTGTCTATCTCTTCCCGAGCTGTTTCATATCATCGGTCACACCCATTTGATTGACAAATAATTAAGCAGATCGAATAAGCGTAAAAAAAAGAAAATGGTGTACGGATTGTATAATTTTATTTTTACAAAAATAGACAAAAAACTTTCCTTTTGAAACTGAATGGTGGCGCCATCTAGCGCGAAACTCGGGAAGCCACGAGGCAACTCGGTCGGCACAATCCGAGTATCGCTTATCGAAAGGGGAGAAAGTTCGTGTAGATTCCGCGATTTGCCGCCGACGACGTTGGCGGCGAAAGTATCTCGGTGCGCTTGCGCAAAGCGCGCGTCCCTCCGTGCCTCCGTCGTCGTCGTCGTCGTCGTCGTACGTTTGCGCTTGGTTCAGCTGTTGTCTCCGGTCCGCACTCGTGTATACGCGTGCGTTCCGCAAACGCGACCTCGTCTCTGATCCGACCGAGAGACCCCGACGAGGACCCTCGCCGACGGCGCGATGACGGGGTTCACGGAGAACGCCCTGATCAAACGGCTGATGGACCTGAACCCGTCGCAGCAGAGCATCCAGACGCTCTCGCTCTGGCTGATACATCACAGAAAGCACCACCCGACCATCGTGAAGATCTGGTTCAAGGAGATGTGCAAAGGTACGGGCTAATTTTCGTCAACGATTGCGTTTGTCCTGTCCGCCGGATCGAAACGTTGTCCTGGGCCCGACGACGCGGAAGGACGTCCCGCGCGACGCTCGCCGTCCCGAGCGAGCGTCATCGAAGTTTCTAAATGACAAAACAATTAATTAAAGGCGATACAATTGCTGTAGAGCACGTGGGGGGCCGTAAATCGTCGCAATTGTGGCTCGTTTCTGACACAGGGTTATGTAGTTTGGATAGATATCTGTTTTCGATGAACGTTGCTTGAAACAATTGTTAATCATTGATCCTTTAAGGTATTTTTAAGGAGGGAGGATATGTGTTAAGAAAAGATACGGTACTTGTTGAATTTCCATTTATTTAAATCAAATAAATCAAATTTATTTAAATCATATCAAATTTAAAACTACTGCTATCTTCTAGTCAAGTGAAGATAATAGAAGGTGATATGTTAATGCTTATTGGAAGCAATATTGATGGCGATAATACTTGAATTTACTATGAGAAAAATAGAATTTATTTAAGCGTGAAAAACATTTTAAGGAATCCAAATACAGTTGAATAGCCATAATTGAGACGAATGGTCGAACTATAGCAACAGGAATCCTTGTCTGTACAATTGTAACTCTCCTGCGACTCCGATCCTTTATGCAAAAGATATTAGCGCAAATTTAATATTTTCTACATACGTTTTTACAGTGAAGGACAATCGCAAGTTGATGTTTATGTATCTCGCAAACGACGTCATCCAAAATAGCAAGAAAAAAGGGCCAGAGTTTGGAAAGGAATTCGAGACAGTCTTGCCAAAAGCCTTCGAGCACATGAAGGGTTTTGACGACAAGACGAGAGACCGGTTGAACAGGTTACTACAAATTTGGGAAGAGAGAGGGGTCTACGACAAAGCACAGATAGCTGAATTTAAAGCGGCTTTTGCTCCATCTGAAAAGGACTCTGCAGCACCACCACCAAAAAAGAAGGCAAAGATCGAAGTAGAAAAAACAAAGGTACTCTTAAATTACATCAAGAACCCTAAATAATTAAAACTTTTAGTTTGAAAATAACGTAAGTACGTATTGAACGCATAGAGATGCATGAAAATAACAGAGCTTATGTAATATCTATAGCACAACATACATATTTCGTAAATAATACAGCTCTTTTATATACCAAACAATTTTTTAATTGCTGAATTGTTTTCTGAATAAATCAATTGCGATAAATGAGATCTACATGCATCTGTTGCGCTTACAGAAGGAAAAGAAGGAGAAAAAGAAGTCTGAGACTGAAGTGGAGGTGGACGGCACCAAAGAGCTTCACGTAACGTTGAGCCCGAGGACCCCCGGCGGCGATCCACCGGAAACCGAGGAACTCATCAAGGCCTTAATGGTTAATATCAATTATACAAGCAACAATCATGATGCGGAATTTGTATCGTTAGCAATAAAATATTTTGTTCATATGAAAATACATGTTGAATCCATGAGGCATATCAGCAGACGCTATAACAACTCTGATATATCCACCCTATCGATTTCATGCTTTGTTTAGTTGTGTTGTCGCTTTCTTTCACTCCAAATAGAATTTACGTTTGCATATTCTCTTTTGGTTTCTCGAAAGCTTCACTTTTCGCGGAGTAAATCGAGCGGATGCTGGTTTTCTTTAGTGATTGATCAGTGCTTTGCTTCAGTACAAGGAATATTACCCTTGCTATTGCTCTCTCAATGCCAGAATCTTTTGATTGATCGATTTTTTTTTTTTACTCATTGCGTTGCAGCAACATGTCATGTGTTTTGCTCTTCCTCGTACGGGCAAAGTACATTGTACTAAATGTAGCGATGGTGAGGAATTCTGCGAGGGACGTGACGAATTTATTGGAAGATCCAGAACATCGTCGTGGATTAACGGAGCCTTCTCTGTGGTTTTCAGGATCTGGAAAACACTGCGTCCTCGGACGCTGGCGTTAGGGAACGTATCGCGTCCTTACCACCGGAGGTTTCGGAAGTTTCGCTACTCGCGAATCTCGCTGATCGAACGGCTGCGGATCAGTTGAGTGCAGCGGTAAACGAAGCTGCCGCCCTTCTCGCCGACTACAACGGACGGTTGCAAGCTGAGATGGAGGACAGGAGAAGACTGCTGACGATGCTGCGAGATTACACTTTGGCGCAAAGGCAGCTACTTCAACAGGCTCAAAGCACTCTAGAGGTAGGATTGCTTTCTTTTCTTACTATTTAAACGATATCTAACATAAATCTAGTACATTTACTATAAAGAAGTGTTTTTTTTTTCCAGGACTATAAAGAAAAGCTTAAGAAGGTGTGTGCAGTTCGGTCGGAGGTAAAGTCTCACATTTCGAATCTTCCCGATTTGACGCAGTTGCCCGACGTGACTGGCGGCCTGGCACCTCTTCCTTCCGCCGGCGATCTGTTTTCCATGCACTAGTGTAAGATTGGGAACGCACTCGGGCAAGTGGCGTTTATATAGTTCATTCACTTCGGTTTACGCGGAAGTAGACGGAAACGCGTCGAGAGATCCATAGTACAAGAGATTTATACGACGACAAAGTCTGAAAGATTGTAGTCGGCGAACTTTGTACCGTGGAACATTTGATAAATTCGATATATATATATGTAATGAGAGTCCTCGAGTATTACGTGCGTAAAGTACGAAACGGGGAAGTACCGACAGACAGGAGGAAAGTTATTGAAGCTGTTGATACTGAGAGTAATGTTCGCAATCGTTTTCTTGGGAAATTTTTTATTTATACATGTACATATATATAAATAAGAAATTCTTACGACTGGATACCATTCTTACGGCGAATACAAATGAATACGAGGGCATGAAGAAAAATATATTGTGTACCGTAATTCTCGGTTTTGTACTTTAAGTGACGAGTTGCCTAACTCATTTTTGAATCCTTTTTCGCGAAACAGCGTACAGTATCTAAGTAGGTTAACATAAATTCATTTTTATGAAATAAATTGTTACAGAAGAGAGGGTATCTTATGTATATCTTATATATATGTATATCCTAACGGCATGAAAGATAATGATGTTCCTGCAATGCAATGCGACGCAAATCTGAAAAAACTTGAAATATCCCGTAAGATTTATTTTGTATCCTATCAGCAATCTATCTCGGATTATACAATATATACATGTAAACAGCGCGCATAATCAAATTTGTTGTGCGCTTGTTACGAAAATCGTAAAATGATTAAGCAAGAGTGAAATCCATTTTATAAACTCAGTTTGCAATTTATCCGGCAAAATTATCACGAAATTCAGAATTCATAGAATTGACAGGGGCTAGCCGAGGCTTTCTAAGCCGATAACGAGGTGTAGATGCATGTATACACATATTTTTAAAAAGTGACGGTGTTTACTTTGTGCATTAAACCTCTGTACAATTGTTAGACATCTTACAAGATATTTTTCAAATACGCAATCACTGTCCATTGATTGGTATGTTGGAGATAGCACTCCGAGGTTGCGTTACCATCACTTGTATATATTACATACTGTAGTCTAGTACGATTTCAGAACTGACAAGACACTCCTCATGAATATCTGACTGTGAACGAACGATAGAGTCCGCATAGATTATAATGTTGTACATGTGACTATTTTAAAAAGACAAATTGCGTGACTGTGCAGATTGAAATCGGAACAGAAGATTTGTAATATGCGGAATATTACTGCGGAATAAATGTTTTGATCGTTATATACATTGCGGCTTTGGAATCGATTTTGGGAACTTTATATAGTTACTACCTCTTTAGTTTACTGTCTCTCGTCTAATTATGGATTTTCTTCGTCAATTTTCAAGTTTCAACTTGTGCTCGAATAAAAAGGTAAATTTTCAGGAATTTTCGGAATTGTAACTCGTGGAATTTCAATGTCACCTCTTACTCAATATAGTCGTCTGATACTTTGTCAAGATATTAAGTCGTCAAAGTATTAGAAGAATATAATTTCTCAAGTAAGAGATATCATTAATTCAAATTCCGAAAAAGTTGCGATTCCAAGATTATATACATACTCAGGTATATCCACGTGTGTAAATTTTATGTGCGCTATACAAGAGATCACATATATGCATAATTAACTAGAACTCATAAGGCTAAAAATATACAGTTTTAAATTCTCTGCTCGCCGTAATTTCGGAACAATCTTGTAGCGCACAAAATAATGAACACATATTATCGTCGCAAACACTCTAAGTCTCGTGGGGATGAGGAGGTCTTGTGGGCTTCAGAATTAACTTTCCAGTATCATCACAACTCATGTTGAAATCGCCAAGCACGCTCCTGGCTCGCTGGGTTATAATGCTAGGTGCTATTACTCGTCTATGCACTCCCATCATAAACAATATCACTGCAAAACGATTTCCATCAATGCAATTGTAATTTCAACTTATGTAAAATACATAGGGAATGCTTCTTCATATCTACCTAATATTATACTAGCCATCGTGAAGAATGGATGATTATATAAACTCTGCGTGAAGGATACTGCTGACGTATTAGGATCTGTCAACCAATGCCAGGCACCGATGGCGGTGCAAATGGACATTAAACCCAGCAGCACTGCAAGAACATCCAGACACTTATTGTTAGGGTAATCGACAAGTTGAAGAGCCATAAGAAAGCAGGATGAGCTTCTAACAAGCAAAATAGTTGAGCGTACATAATCAGAATGATAAGATATCTTAGAAAAATTGTGAGACAACTAGCAAGTTCAAAGAATACTTGTTATATCATAGTATTTTATAGATGTATTATGAAAACACTGCAAACACATATATAAAAAAAATTTTTAAAGGACGTACTTCTCCATCGCGTGGTAGCCGGCTGTAGGCTGGCGATAACTTCAGTGAGTCGCCTTTCGAAAGCTTTCAAATCTGAAAGTGCGAGAAGCAGAAGTTTCAGGTTGGAGGATAACCTCGAAATCGACGTCGTTCATTTCAAAACCAATCGAGTGTCATTAACGCTAAAGTCGACGAACAGTCTCACTTGATCTTCGACTCGAGACAACAGTCAAGTTATCGAAGATAACTGATGCACACTTGACAACAGATTGTTTACTTCTACACCGGTTTTAAATATAGCATGACATCTGTCACTTTTCTAACGTGCTTTCTTTTACCTTCGCATACTGTCTGGTCCAGCGACATAACTTTCTACAGAATCAGGACGCGCATCTGCCCCAGATTAGAAGAAATTGGAAGAAATCTATCTACGATGATTTGGACAGTTGGTTGACAGCAGGTGACGGATAAACAACACCGCGAGTACCGCGACCGCATCGCGAGGGAAGATAAAATTCGCGACAGCGCCGTGAGCCGTCATAAGTGAAATTCTGAAATGACTGGAGTGATCTGTCGCGAAATTTTCCGATAGATAATATACCGACGAAATATGTTCTTTTATTATTTGGTAATAAAATCATAGATACGTATATATGTATGTCATTATAATATGGATGGAAGTTCTTTAATTTTTGTTCTTACAAATTCATTTAAATTTTACAAATATAATAGGTGAAGACGTTTTGTTTTTCAAATTTAACAAAAGTTTGACATATACATATATTTAAAAATTGATTTTTTAATAGAGGCATCAAGAAAATGACATCCAACTTTCGATATAAAAAGCTTACAATCTGTTGGTAAATAAATAATGAACGCGCCGCGTCTTACGGCGTACAAGGCACCCAGAGATTCACATATTTATACTTAAAATATACAATATATCTATATAATTTACATAATAACAGTATGGCGTAAATAAAAGCAACGTCTGATGGCTCAAAGCCGATGATGATTTTCGCAGAACGTGCTTTTTACTTCGCTGACGTTTGATAAAAGCTTCTCGTGTATCTTACAACGCTAAAACCTACTTTACATATGCACACATCCTTTTCTTACTATTAATCAAAGTCTCGCATGAACGTGGTTTCCTTAACTTCCTTAAATCCAAAGTGGTCCCCTTTTTGATCTCTTTATTTATTTATGAGAAATAGCTTCTCGTAATAGTCTTTTTAATTCATCTTTCCGGTATCTTTCTTTTTGATCCACTTATTGTCTTTCGCGGAAGAGATCCGTCGCGCTTCGACAAGAAGGGGGAGGCTCGCCGGCGCGGCGCGAGAATGTGATCTCTGACCGCGAAAGTGGAGGTCATTATCCCTTATCGCGACACGGTCAATATTATCGACCCTGGAGGACACGGTGCAAGGGAGTGCGACTCGTGCGCGACCAGTTCCTATGGAAACCCGCGATCGAATCCGCACCCCCGTCGCTCGAACTTCTTCAGCACCCGGAGGGGCTCGTGGGGGCTATCACGGAGCGGTCCCCGGCACCCCGGCAGTAGCACAAATATTGACGCGGCGAGAAGCCGCGAAATCCCGCGAATCTGGAGAACGGCTGTCTTCCGGAAGACGAGATTTCACCATAGAAAGTCGAGTTCTGAATTATTGTCTTTCCTTCTTCGTTATTAACGGAGAATTCCGTTCTCGCGCAACTCTTGCAGGCAAAGCCACCCTGGACGATGGAACGCTTCGCGTGGGCGGAAATCGGTTGACATCGAAACTAGGTCGCGATTCATATCATTGGGATTTCCGACCAACCGAAGGGTGCGCAAGAATTTTTCGGTTTACGAAATTCCTGATTTTATTCGCGTCGGTAGTGACTAAAAAAATTAGTTGACGCGTTCGAAGTGCCGAGAAAGAGTTGAAGGCTATCGGAATTTCCGGTGATTAAAGTTTGGCATCATCCTAATCTTGAAGAACGATGTCCATAAATTCCGTAAAGTTAAAAAATCATCAGGGGGGTGGAATTAAGAAATTATTTACTAAAATATCGGTCAACGTGTAATTGATTTTAGATATTCAGTAATAAAATTTCCGACAACGGAGTCCCGGATGCCGGTAAATTTAATTAACAAGTGATAATCAATTATCTGACAATGAGGTCTTGATTGAAATTTTTCAAATTGTCACATTTCGACGCGATAAAATATGTTCTCTGGAGAAAAAAACCTATTTAAAAACTTGAGACTTCGCATGATACTCTCGCCTTTTTACGGGTAGCTTTGATATTGACTTCTTCAGGCACAAAGATGCGCTTCGGAACACAATGTGATTTTGTGCTGAAGTCTCGCGATAAAGAATATCGGTTGCGGAAGTATGCGCGAGCGAATTTATAAAAACAGTTTTGTCGAACGACACGAGGAGTCCCAAATGGTTTTGAGTATTGCTGATGGAACGTCCCACCGTTGCTGATCCCCGAATAGGTAGGCAGTCGAGATTATCAATGATTGCGGGTTTAGTTGAGGGGATTTAGTTAGGATCCTCTTTCGCCTTTTTCGATTGTCCATCATCGCTGCCGCGCTTATTCGTTACGTCTTCCCGCGGGAATCGGGTGCGAGGATGACCGGGAGAACGTCACTGGTGGAACAGAAGAGACTCCAGTGGGCGAGGGAAAGGGGTAGGTGAACTAACGACCAGCACGTACTTAAGCAATTTAGTCTTTGCAAAGTTTCCTAAATCGATAGAATTCTATATAAATATAAATTTCCTAGAATTTTATAGTTGCGGCATAAAAAGTACATAAATATTTTGTGCTATCTATTACATTTTTATTTATTATAACAATATAATATTTTACCTTAATTTATTATTTAGTACAGGTATATAGAGTTATTTCTTTTATATAGTAAGTGCTTTTATTGTAATTGAAAAACTTGTTATATTATTTTAATTTATTGCGCAATTACTTGCAATATGATTAGACACTACTTAAAATAAAATGGTATCTAGACGAGAAGTATTTTTTTATCTATACAGAAGAAATGGCTCGTCTTGGCGTTAATTGGGGAACCCTGAAGTCTAATAGCACGTACAACCGCACCCATATCCGGTAGGTGCACTAAATCACTACAAAATATTATATTACTATCATTAAACAGAACTTTACGCGAGAACATTAATTAAATCTTAACTATTTTATTTCAGTTCTACAGCATATATATAGATTATTTACGTATTAATCAAAAGTTCTTAAAAATAATTCATTTTGTTAACATAAATTTGAAATTCTTTGTTTCCTGATAATAAAATAAGAAATCTCTGATACAGTACTTACTCGAACGAAGTCCGATTGTCTTTGGGGGAAATAAAGGATAGGCCTTCGGCGCAACCCTTCCGTACCGCCGGACATTACGGGAGCACCATCAGTCTGAAAAGTCTGGCAACGGAAAGTTCCGGGAATGGCAATAGCAACCTCAAGTGTCTTGACTATAGCGGCGGCAGTTTAATTAATCTTCGGGACCAGGTGGAGACTTCGCCAGTCAGACGCAGGAGCCCCAGTCTACCTCCGATTTTCAACAAGGAGCAACAGCAGTATTTCTGCCAGCTGGTACGTATCTTCTCATTTTATTGAATTATATTTAATAATAATAAATTGTCATATAAGCCTAGCTCGAAAAATAAATTTGAAGAGTTTAATATATATGTCTTGTCTTAATTCATTCGAGTAAATTGATTTTGATATGAATCCTCAATAAAAATTTTGATTAGTTCGTTAATAACTTTGCTATGTTAGATCACGAATTGGTTTTTCTACAAATGAAAGTTCTGATGGAAACTTGAATAATTGATCGCTTACCGCAAACCTACTTGCGTGCGGCAATGTTCCGCGGATGTCACGTAGATAGAAAAAAAAATCGAATAATTAAGTAGCACAGATTTTTATTTATAAATCAAGGATATTGAGAAAGATAGAGGATAAATCGAAAATTCTTTTTGTTATACATTAATTTTCATTATATATAATTTTTATATCAAGATGTTATACTTGTGTAATTCTTTTCCTTTCAAACACTTTCTTCGAAGCGATGCGGCTTCAGTAGAAATAGATAGACAGAAATTATGATCCGGATAAGGGCACAGTATTCATTGTGTGCCTATCTGGGATTATAGACCGAGCTCTCATTTAAAATTCAACGATCTATCAAATTAACGATTACGTCTAATCATAATTTCATAAAAACGGCGAATGACCCTCGATAGTACATTGCCCTTTCGAGGGAAAAGCAAAAGTAAGGCAGTCCGGCAAATCGATTCTTATCGCGCGATTGAAGTTCAACGACCTCAAGGCTATACACCTCGCTTTCAAACTTAAGAGTGGCGAGCGGACATTATGCTCGCCCCCGTTAACCCCACGATTGCTGGAACCGCTGATAACACAAACCCGATTTTATCGCAGTCGTTGCTCTAAAAAATATTCTGCGTTTGAAATAACTAAATTACTTTGCGACTGGAAAACTTAACGTAGTAGTTCAGCTTGTTTGTTCCTTTTTTTTTTAATTGCAAAAATTTATTTCAACAATGAGGAAAACTAAATTTTTGATATCTTGACTTTTTTATCTTTTTTTTTTTTTAATAAATGTTGGACTATTCGGTTATGCAAAGTTTTAAATGCAGGCATTTCTCAAATCAATCATTACGCTTCTATATAGAATGCGCATGTGATATAAGTAATGGATAATAAATTAGTTATATAATACGCGTATTTATTCAGTTTTGAAGGAAAATATTGTCATGCAACCGCCCGTGTCGGGCGCTCTCATTATATATGTAAGCGGGTAAAAATAAGAACCAGCTCGTGCATGATTTATGTATGCGTCCCGTCTCCGGCAGGTACGATAGTAATATTCAGTCACAATAGGTGCATAGAACGCGACGGAACACACAGTTCCTTTCTTCACGAAAGCCGGAACCCTCGCACCCTATCACGCAAGCCCGCGCGCCTGCCTTTCGCTTCCCGAAGCCGCCTTATCATTATCGTCTCGCCTCGTATAGGAACAACAGCAGCGTGACTTCGGCGTGGAGGGATCGCGATACCAGTCACAGAAATCGCAAAAACTGGAACACCGTCGCCATCGACCCAACGAGCATCGCGAGAGCCAAAAAGAGGCACGACATTACGGCTCGCCGGGCGAGGAGCGCGAAGGCGAGACTTCCGGTTACGCCAGCGATTCCGTGGATGTGCCACAGGCAGGGCAAAGTGAGTTCTCCTCTGTACTTTAGTCCCTAAATTACGTATATGAATATCAAAAGTGTGATCCATTATTAACTGACAAAATTGAAGGAAATGTTTTACAATAGAAAACCTTGTTTGATGAATATTCAGATAAATATAAACAAGAATATTAAATAAAAAGGATGTATAAAAGTTTCTACGGATGACAGTAATAGTTTAAAATACCCCGTATATTTTTTAATCATTCTCTTTTTGTCAACATAAAATTTACATTTTTCTTTTCGGTTTAAGGAGCTCTACCTGACAAAGCAGCAAGCAGGATGGAAATGACGGAGAAAACGTGGCAAAATCCTTATTGCACCACCCCTGAAAGTTCACTGCCACCATCGAGGAGGCTCTCGCCGGGCAGAATGGGTGAACTCAACAGGCCAAGGTGGGGCAGTGTTTGGGGTCAAGACGCAGCGAGAGGCGACCCACCGCCGCCCTCCTGGCTATCAAGATTAGGACAGTCGAGCCAAGTAATGATTACTAAGAACTTGTTGAGCATCTTTAAAGTCGCTCGTTAGCTCAAAAACTATTCGGGAGCATTTATTTCATCTATCCCAAAATTTTTGTAATTTAATCAAAATGCTCATTTCTTGGTCAAGGTTCTGGTAATCAATCACGACAGCGCGAGCAGCCCGGACAGTTCAACGACTGGCTCGACCGGCTCTGACATCAATAAAGTATCTTACCTTCGGGGTCAGAATATTCCAGTGGACGCGCAGATTCTTCAGGAACGGGAAACGAGACGGCAGAAAGCGCTGGAACTTCAGACTGCCATCAAGCAGCAGCTCGAGGAGAAGGACAGGCAGAGGAAAGAGGAGAAAGAGCGGCGGATGAGGGAGGAGAGGTTGGAAGAGGAACGAATTCGGCGAGAGAGAGAAAGAGACAGAGAAAGGTAAAATAAATATAAAATATAAAAAAAAAACTTAAAGTCTCTGTTAAAGTTACAAATCATCCTCAATGGATTCACTCCGCTGTAGATTCGAGGAGGAGCAACGGATGATACGCGAGAAGGAGGAGGCAAAGCTGAGGAAGGCGCAGGCGATGCGCGAGGTCCTGGAAGCTGCGGAGCGGCTGGCGAAGGAAGAACGGAAGAATCGGCGGAAGCGAGAGGAGACCACCGACGAGGACACCGACGTCGTGACGCGGTCTTGCAACGAATCGAACGCGATCGCGAATGTGAACGACAAACGCGAAGAACAGAATTGCTCGCAGGCACAGAAACAAAGCGCGAACTTGACCAATTATCCCGAGGAAAAGTCCGGCCCGAAGGACGCCAAGGAAGCCGACAATCGAGAAAGCGAGACCGACAAAGATCCGAGGGAAGTTTGTTCACGGATGAATTACGCGGACAAGTCGGAAGATACCACGCTGGACCTGAACCCGAGATCCCTCCAGGTTCCCGTGAGCAAGGACGTGGCAATCGTGCTGAGCGGCCGACTGGAGGATCCAGAGATCCTGAGCAGGGCAAATCTGCAGCTGGTGAATTTGGTGATGACGCCAAGCCCGCGCAGATTCTCGGAGAACGCCGCGGATTATCTCTCGCTGGGGCTCAACGCGATCATGAGGAATACTGGAAGTCCTAGAAATCCGAGGAGGTCCTCGAGGGACACCTCGTCGGTCGTCGTAGAGAACAGACTGTTGACGCCGAGCAAGTACAGAACGCCGGCCGGCCGGGACTTCGGCACGCAGACAGATGTAGAATCCGATGTCCAGGAGCTGCGGGAGAAGCTGCAGGATCAATCAATCGGAGACCAAGGTACCACGAAGGACCGGAAGGACACGACGAACGCCAACCGAAGAAACGTTGACAAGTGAGTCGCCACCGCGATCTCGATGTCGCATTTTCGGGCTTCTTAGAGCCGAAACGACGACTGTGTCCTCCCCTGCATGCGGTAGTATATGCCGGTAATTATCGTTTTTTATTTCATAATGTATAGTTCGATAATAAGCTTGATGATCGTAAAGACGCTTTGTCATGAAATGTCTGTCGATCCGCGCGAGGAAAGTACCCAGTAAGTTAATTGAATGTTCTTGTTTCTCTTGAGAGAATGGAAAGCATATTTAGCTACACTTTGTTTTTTCTTCATTTCACACATTATTTGTGATATTATTTTTCTTAAAATTTTGTTCAAGTTTGCTGCTTGAAGTTTGAACGCATCTGCTGAAAACTTTTTGGTAAAGCTTAAACCTGCTGTCGTTTTCGCCTGGCAGAAAATGCTTTAAAAAATTCATCAATAAAAATTGCGATACTTCAGTGTGTTTATAATTCTTTGAAGATCGAGTCCCGGTGAAGAAATCCCTATGAAAGCACTTCCGCGATCCAAATCGCAGCCCAGAACCACGATCGATAGCAGACCGCGATGGAACGCCAATCGGTAATCAAAGATATGATGCAGTAACATTTAAACATAGCTGTTCCTAAATCATTTGTTCGGCACAGACATTGCGAATGTGATCATGATTAATGATACTCTTAGCCCAGGGACACGATATCGAACGCAAAGCGAAAAAGATCCGCACTATCAGAGACGATTGCGATTAAGAAGGCGACAAATCGAATCCAGCGACGAAGGGTCCAGGTAAAGAAAACATTTCCAAAACTGTTTAAAAGATGAAAATCGATACACATAGTTGCACATGTATTCAGAAGCTAAAGGACATTATATTGTTTAAAGAAATAAGAGTGATAAATAAATGAAGATATCCTCGCAACAAGAACTTTGGGGAACGGAGTTCTTTTAATCAATTATTGTAACGCACGGTTGCGTGCTACTTAATCATTCCAAAACTAAATTAATTCATCTTTATCAGATCTCCGTCCCCCGACCGGCGAAAATCAAGTAACGGAAAATCAAAGAGCCGAAACACCGTCAGGCGTAAGGCAAAACCCGAGAACTACGACGCCGACCTATCGATGGACAGTCTAAATTCCGTTGTGCCTCTGCGGATCGATAAAGACGGGAAAATTAACATTGAGGAGCGTGCCGAGAAATTACGGTCGAAAAACGATGCGAATCATGCAAAACGACCGGATGACGATAGCTCTAATGTCTGGTGCGGACAAGAAATTTTGTCCAAACTAACGTCATTGAGAAGCGTACGTATAACAAGTAGATAAAACAATAATCACGATATTTATAGTCGTCACACAGTTGTGAAAAAATAATTACTTTATAAAGATCACACAAAGTGATAGTTATTACAAAAGTTACATTTAATTTCTACATCAATATTTCGGATCAAAATAAAAGTTTGAATTAACTTTCAAGATTGAATTGTGAATTATTGATGGGAGAATTTCGTAAGAGTTTCAGTCCTCAAGATGCATTCGTTTCTTTTTCAGGGACTTCTGATGAAGCAGATCGAGTGGGATTCCGAGCGATGTCTGGTCTCACCCGCTGCATCCGAAATTTTTTAAGCGCCTGCAGAATTTCCTTGCCATCAGAACACCCTTTTGTTTTTCTTTTCGTTTGCGTAGAAAGTGAGGCCGAGTAGAATGCGAAAGGGATCTTGTCGGGGAATATTGTTTGTTTCTTCGAGCAAAACAACGAGACGAGCTCAAACTTCTTTCTCGCGTTGCAGATTTAGATAATGGCCTTCCAATTGGACGATCTACTGAAGGACGACAAGAAAGACGCGAATTTGATACCCGATTTAAGTAAAGCAACTTGCAATTCTTACGAGGAATTCCGGCGACTCAAGGAGAACTGTCCGGAGTTTAAGATCAAACCGGAAAAGGTTCGCAGCCATTCCAATAATAATGCACTACAAATTTGTATCATATGACAAACTATTACATCCTATTCACTGCAATTATATTAAAATCAATTATATATTCTTATTTCGATTATCATTGAGCTTTCAATCATGGGGATACTAAGATCTAATTAGAAAAAATTGTACAAAGGTAAAAAGAGAGGACACGAAGGTTCGCGACAAAGAGTTTTCTTGGAAAGCGACCAAGAAAGAACTCAAAAACATCGGCAGGGAATGGGCCTACGGAGATCCGGTTCCACCAGATATGAGGGAATTGGATCTGCAGGAGTTGCAACAGGTCGCCATCGATTGGCGGATGCTGACTCCGATAAGACCGAAGCTTCGCCAAGACGAAGAAATGTTCTCGAGATTGGTGAGGATTTATCTTAGGCAATAAATTTTTCAATGTTCTTAATGTCTCGATGCGAGAACAAAATGCTCATCTTTTTAATCTCTTTGTTTTTCAAGGTGGAGATGGGCAAATTAGAGGCGAAGACCGTAATGAAAGAACGCCGTTCGCCAACGAGTCCTATTAGACGGAGTAAGAATCGCGCGGGGATAATCGAAAGCAGCGCGAAAACTTGCAGAGAATGCGGAGAGGAGTATTGCTTCGGCGAATTTTGTGGGGATGTCCTCTACGATTCCTTCACGAGGGTGACGATCACCACCCAGCAGTCGAAGATAAAAATATCCGCGGACGCCGAAGCCATAATCGCTAATATGGACCGTAAGAAAAAGAAGAGGAAAAAGGGGAAGAAAAGAGTTAAGAGCAAGAGCAGAACGTCCAGGAAGTCCGCCAGATTGTTGGTCAACAGCAAGGCGAGGAGATCGATAACGGATCTTGAAAGCAAAACTGTTAAAGCGAAGACTAGCGAGGGGCAAAGCGAGAAACCTGTGAAACAATTTAAGAGGAAATGTAGCAAATACACGAAGAAAGGCCTTTTACGCAAGTAACAATAATTACGATATTAAAAAATAATTGGGAAACCTGTGTAGAAATTGCTTATCCTCTAAATACACATTATATATACACACATACATGTGTATTTGTATAATATGTAATCCTTATCGTATAACAAATTTCTATGAATATAAAGAAAAATATTAATCTAATATATACAACTAAATGTATACGGCATATAAATATTTGCTAATCCATTTATCCAAGTGTACTTGGTTGGATAAGATACGAATAAATTAAGTAGAGATAAGGATTGTACAAGTAAAATACCTATCTTTAATAATGTAAATTATCTTCAAGAAACAAATGAAAAATATTCGTTCGCTCGACTAATAAAAAAAAATGAATTGAACATTCTTATATTATTACCTGTCTATCCGTGGCCTAATTTCTTCGAATTCCAAAATATATGTTTACAAATCGGACAGGCGCAGTAAATGCTCCCTATTAAATGCTGAAAAAATATAACTTTTATTCAGTTTGTCTCTCTTCTCTTTCTCTCTTTCTCCTTCTCCTTCCGTCTTTCTCTAATTTGCCTTGAAACTCATCCTGCTATTCGTACATTTTTCCATAAATATCACAACCAAAAATCATATTTTCGCGAGAAATGTTCTGTTCGCCGAGCAAGATAAATGCGAAAATATATATTTATATATATCTTTGTAAATCAAGTCCACGTGGCTGTAGTTGAAGTTAATAAATATATATATATATCTTTTAGATCTCACACAAATATATATATATATAGAATATATCTCGATAATGTATATTCTAATTTCCAGAAGAGAGAGAAGCGCATAATCACGTGCGATTCAGAAACAGAATATTTCTCGTCGATATTATATCTCCTCCCATTAGTTTCGTACGCAAATATTTCGTTTGTGTCACATTTCCTTGGTTTTACCTTAGTGCTAACGCTCACATACATAAGCTAACGATAAGATTTAAGTTAATCGAAACACACGTATTTTACACAACGTATGTTTTTTTTTATATTGTATATATAATATTTATTATATATCGTGGATTTATTATTAATTTGTCACATGCTGTTGTGGTCGCAGCAACTCCTCGATGAATAAAATAAATTATATGCGTAACTCTATGTCATATGTATATAATATATATTCGACACTGTCGTGTCGCGCTTTTATTTACTCTTTCTCTCTCTTTTTCTCTGCTTATCTTATCTTTATGTTACAGTCGATATTTCGAATGCGATCAGAGTCCTCGTGTGTGCCGTACAGTCGCAAAACTGTAGCTATATCGAGTCACGCGTCCAAAGTAGGCCATCGTAATTGCGCTATCGTTATTTCGATGCACGAACTGGAGAGGTACATTTGCAGAATGCTACGTGGACCATACCGAGAGATCGGTATGATGAAAAATGCACGGCACATTATAGGATCTATAATGAGAGCGTATTGTGCTGTCCATTTGGAAAATGAGACGAGTTAAATCCGAGAATCTTTTTTACAAAATTATACAATTGTGCACCAAGCTTTTTCCCGCCTGTTCAAATCTATTGTGTGTCGTGAAATTTAACTCGTGCCATTTTCAGAATAAATAGATCATACACAGTATTGTCGGACGCTGATCGATTCTTTGGAAAAATATCCCTAAAATCAAGGATCCCTGCCGCCACAGAGACCGTATCGGTGAACCGTACAACGCAACATTGCACATATACATTTAATAAGAAGAACATTGCTCGTTAATATAAACATATGTACAGTGGCAATATAATACTTCCTCGATTTTATAGTCAGTTCACCTCCCCCATCTCGCGCTCTCTCGTTTCTATTTAGTCGATTCTCATGCGAAAATCTTCGTCGTATCCTACCACGTGGGAAAGAGTATCGCTCGAGTCTCTATCGCAGGACCTCGCGATAACAGACGTTCCACACATCTGTCGCGAATACACATCGAATGTGCACAAACGTAGTATTCGCGGAATACGCGGTACACGTCCGGCGCGTTTCGCCAAACTCGACTGCGACTCGTCGCGAATGCCGTGCGATGTAGACGATGTGGCGATTTGGAACAATACTTAGAAAAATATGCTAATTTCTTCCTCGCAATTCGAAAGCCGTGGCCGTCCCTCCAGACTTCACTTGTTCGGTTTTCTCTCCGCGTGAATGTAAGTACTCAGCTAACTAGCCCATTAAACTAATTGGTTGGATCATTACGAACAGTATTGAGTCACTCTTGAAGCTTCACGAATACACTAATTTTCCACAACTGTTAATTTTATGCTTCTCGTCATAAATTGTAACTTATTTTGTCATAAATTACTTATTTTATTATAAATAGATAACTGATTGCAATTTATAATTATCGTTAAAGTATCAAATAATTTGATATTTTCGCTTTTTTTTTAATACAAATCGATACTGCTCGTAATATCTTTATCTGTCGCTTCAACTCTCTGCGATACACGTGCATATTCAACTTTATTGCACACAAAGACTCGAAAAATAATTGTATAACGGTTTCACAGAAAAGAACTTGATTTCTATTATCAAGATCTATTTAAGTTAATCATCATTGTTATCACATTTATATGACTAATTGCCATGAATTTACGTAACGTTATCCTTCCATAAAACTTATATTATTGATGTATCTAAATGGGAATGCATTAATTATTAGAAAATAGATTTTCGAGCATTTGAAGCAGAAAATAATCAGTCACTAAGCGCGACTAATCGTGTAGAAAAATATAATTTTATTAAGACCCATTCTACACATCAACAATATAAGTTTGCCGCTTCCAAAGATTGTCCTGCATTATGAATATTACCGTGAGACGTACTTTCTATCACGGTCGGTCTCGCTCCGCGTGTACTTGGCGCGAGACACTGCCGTGTCTCTTGATGTTTTTGCCTTTCAACCGTTCATACACATACAATGTAATGTGAGATGTCAATGAAAACCGGCGTTTAACTAACAGCGATATACAATACACGCAGAGAATTGTTATTCTTAATGTAGGAATAGTATGGAATAGTATACAAAATATTCTTCGTAAGATTATTAATCCATAAAGACACAAAATGTGTGTGTGTGTGTGTGTAAATGGCATAAGTACCATTCAATAACTCTATTACAAAACTTTATGATACAAATCCACTATACATATTCTAA
This sequence comes from Temnothorax longispinosus, assembly GCF_030848805.1. Lineage (NCBI taxonomy): Eukaryota > Metazoa > Arthropoda > Insecta > Hymenoptera > Formicidae > Temnothorax > Temnothorax longispinosus. The sequence continues at coordinate 15,191,834 of NC_092363.1, read as the reverse complement.
TTATACAAATAAAACAATATCCTATTATAGACATGTGTAAAGGTACCTAAGAAACCTAATGTATGTGTACAAGAATTGCCTGATAAATGTGAAAACTATGACTTATGCCACTCTTATTAAATGCAAAATAGTGGACTATAAGAAATGAAAAACATACGAAAAAAAATTTTCGTTCTACACGTGACGTTCTCACGCGATCTCAAAGTCATGACAACTAAAAAATCATAATTGAACAACCTAAGTTTGATTGGTATTATGTATAAAGGGGAAGGAACGATTTGGTCAGGTGGCGATTAACAAATCATTTAAAACACACCTGATTTGTCGAAAGCGACAAACGCCCTTTGGACCGAGCAGAAATTCTCACTCTTCCTTTTCGAAAGAAGGAATATCATTAGCGTTACACATAATTGTCCTCAGTTATCTTTACGAGCCTTCTTTTTACTCTTCTTCTGAGGCTTTGCTTCTGTCCAGACATCTAGAACACAATTACAAATGATATATTGAATAATTCGTAAATAAAAGTATCTCGTAATTTCCTTGTTAATACAACAAACCTCCTAACTCGTCGAACACGGCGGTTTTCTCTTTACTTTCTACCGCTTCATTTTCCTCCACATCGTTGTCTATTTTTTCCGCATCGAGCGGCTTTTTCTGCTCCTCTTCCGCAACAGGCTTATTATCTGTCTTTGGTGTAGATGGTACCGAAACGGGTGTACTCTCGTCTTCAACAGTTTTCTTATTCTTTTTCGATTTTCCAGATTTCTTCTCTTCCTTCTCGACCTTCTCAATCTACGATCGAATATTTCATTTATAAATTGTTAGCTAGATTTTAATGCTATGTGAAATAAAGATATACCTTGCTCTCCTCTTCCTTCTGCGGCTCCTTGGCTTTACCTATCTCCTCATCAGAGATAGATGTAAGAATCACTTCTTTCTTCTCCTTCTCTTTGAGCTCCTTATTTTCGGTTTCCTTAGCTATCTTATCCTTGACCTCGGGTTTGTCTTGTTCTTTCTGCTTGGCTTCGTTTATTAAATCAGCCTTCTTAGAAGTCTTCTTATTTTTCTTCGAAGGAGATTCCTCCTCCTTTTTCTTGTTCTTCTTATCCTTGCGAGAATAAGCTTGCTCCCAATCTCCTGTTATCAATAGATAATAGCTTGAAACAATTGTATGAAAAAAATTGTCTTATCTTATGCTAATATATGTAAATCAACTAACCATCGTCAAAGTCCACTGGTTTTTCCTGGAATAAATTCTTCAAATTCTTTTTGTTCTTTGCCTGCTCCACTTTGTTCTCTTTCCCAGCCTTAGTCGACAGCTGCTCCTTTTCTTTCTTAGTAGCGACAATCTTGTTGTCTTCTTGTTTACGCTCTTTTAACTTCCCGTCAACATCATCTTCTTTGGTAGCCTTCTTAGGAGCTTCGGCTTTCGTTGCCAATGTCTTTTTAGCTGGGCTTGTTTTCTCAGATGCAACTTGTCCATTAGCAGCTTTCTATAACAAAATATATAAGAACGCTCGACAAATTTCCATATACCGTGTCTGATATTAAAATATAATTTATCTTTTTTCCAAACAATATTGAATGGAATGTATAAATAGTATTTTTTGTCACTTGTCAATAAAATTAAATTTAAATGTAAAATTAAAATTAAATTAAATGAAAATTCTGAATTAAATGAAAAATCTGAAATTTTTTTTCAACACCCATGTTAATTATGTACTTAAGAAAAAATTTCTAATTATAAATTAATTACTTGATATGCAGATTTGGTATCAACATGAGATAATACTTGAAGAAGTAAGCGATTGGACTTTGGTAAGAGAAAGAGGACAAAAAGCGATTGTAGAAAGCGCCGATAAAAAGAGCAGATTTAGCGCTGGACACGCGACAAGACTAATATCCCAGGAATGTGACGGGGATGAGGTGAGCCACCTGGCAAAGAAAACAGACCCGGTCGCGGCGTTACGTCACGACGCGCGGGGAGAAAGAAAACAGCCACCCTCTCAGTCCAGAGGGACCAGCTGATTAGCGAACGTGTGTGCGTGTGTATCGACTCGCGCCCACAAGCGAGCCACCATATGGCGGGCGGTCGCGCCGTGTCCGCGGGGAAAAAGGGCGCGGGAACGTTAGGAGTTTAGGAGAGATGAGAGGGAGCGGGAGCGGGAGGGAGGGACGCGCGGCCGGGTCGCGCGTAGCCGATCCGATGTTTATGTCACTAACCTTCTCGCGGACCTTGCCGCGCTTCTTGCCGAGCTTCCGGTCCACGTCGGAGCTCGCGGAAAGCTGCGCGAACGGCGGCTGCTCCGCCTTCTTGAAGCCGAAGGCGAACACGAGAATGGCGCATACCAGCACGATACCCACGGGGATCGCGTATACGTATTGCGAGTGCTGCAGCAGCAGGCCGATGTGATCCATGGCGGCGCGCGACGTTGCTCGCGGGGCAATGAGCGTGTCGACCGGGGCACCCTGTGCGCGTACCCGCGGGAACGATACACGGACGATGACGGTGCAACGACGACGACGACGATGACGATGACGACAACACGTAGCGGTGAACCACAGACGGCTGACACGACTGAAGACTGAACACGACGCGGCGACGGCGCGCAAACAGATCGCGCTCAGCAACGCGGCACGAGCTACGCGCGCTCTGACGGACGCGCGGACAACTACTGCTCGCCAGGCGGGCGACCCCGGCGACCACCGAGCGCTGACGCGGCTGTGACGCGTATCGCGGCCGCCTTCAGGGCGCTGCGTGCGACAAACTTCACGCGGTTGCCGCGCGAGGAAAAAATGCGCGGGATTTTTCAAATACCAAGTTGCACATATCTATTCGACAATAAAATGAATGGATAATGAAACTTAAACACTGAAAGTCAATTGTCAAAATTCGAGCGTTAAATTTTCACCTAATTAAATAATTCAATGACATTTGCAATGAAAAGATAGATAAACAATTTTTATCGCTGAATAAGTGCTAAGCAATGAACTTGGCACCGAATTTCACAAAAATCTAATACTTAAATTTTATATAGTTTCTATATTAAGAATTGTCATTCGATATTAAACTTAGTTTTTCCAAGAATTCTTTAGAATATATTTTATTCGGTAAAGTAGCGCTGCAAGTGCTGTCGCTTGAAACGTCACGTTGGGGTTATGTTTACAGTCCGATATGTGAAATACAATAACGCCGGGATTGTTCGTCATTTGACACTACGCATGGTCGAACATGATTGATTATCGTCGGTCATGTGAAAGCTTGACGTGACCTCATTTATGCTTTTGTGTTGCTGAACAACCGTCGTAACGTCAGTCCGCGATCGCTATATCGCCTGTTTCGAATTCGGCTCTCCGTCGTTCAATTATTAATTTTGCCACGATGTTGGAAGGAGTGAAGCACGTGCTGTTAGTACTTTCAGGAAAAGGTGGTGTCGGCAAATCGACAATCAGCACTCAGCTGGCACTTGCTTTGAAGGAATCAGGCTTTCGAGTGAGTGTCCACAAGCTCCAAAAGTTCTAAAAGATTTATGACGCTTCGTTCAATATCTTCTCAATATACAGTTGAATAATTTTACAACCATCTTCTGATATCGCTAATGCAACAAAGAGCGAACGTTATAACGAACCACTTTACCAATTTTCATTTTTGAGCTAGATATTTTTGCGATGCGGTTTAACCTTTATGGAAATTGATTAATTAGTTAATTAAAATTAAATGTAACAAAGTGTAAATTACGACAGGTCGGGATCTTGGATGTCGATCTTTGTGGTCCTAGTGTGCCTTACCTACTAAACTTGGAAGGAGAAGATGTTCACCAGTCCTCCGAGGGGTATGTCCTATATTGAGCGATAATTCCTTATTAACAATTTATCCACTGCCAACATGTCACGTATAATCGACAGATGGATACCAGTATTTGCTGATTCAGAGCAGAAACTGTCCGTCATGTCGATTGGTTTCCTCCTGAAAAGTCAGAACGACAGTGTGGTTTGGCGTGGGCCCAAAAAGACTGGTATGATCAAACAGTTTCTAACAGATGTGGTTTGGCGGGACATCGATTATCTGATCATCGATACACCACCTGGCACTTCTGACGAACACATTACAGTCATGGAGAACTTAAGGTTAATTAGTAAATAATATACATATATATCTATATTTAATTATGGGTGAGATAAAATAGAGTTAACACATTTGTATGACTGCATTAAGACATTCCAACTGAAATTACAGAAATGTAAAATGTGATGGTGCGATCATAGTAACTACTCCGCAAGCAGTTGCGGTGGATGATGTTCTACGAGAGGTGACATTTTGTAGAAAAACTGGCATTCATATAATTGGCATCATTGAAAATATGAGCGGTTTTGTCTGTCCTTCATGTACGGTAAGTACTCTTTCACATTCGCAATTGTAATTTTATATTACTATTCGATATAGCTTTGATAAATCTTACTTTTTACAGGAATGTACCAATATATTCTCCTCAGGCGGCGGGATAGCCCTTTCAGAGATGGTAAAGGTTCCATTTTTAGCTAAGGTACCTATAGACCCACAAGTCGGCCAGTTAGCGGACAAGGGACAAAGTGTTCTGGTAACATTACCTGACAGTCAAGTCGCACAGGTGTTTAGAAAATTAGTCGAAGAACTCACCAAAAGTAAGGAGGCTTGAAGACAGTTGCAGTGCGCATGATTTTTAGCGTTACTTGCACGTGATGCTCTACCGTCGTCTTTATCTCAGACCAATTTATTTACAGAAAATTGTATATACAAGTATCTCCGTGAGATAATTGTTTTTATACTACAGTATATGAAGTTGCAAAAAGAAAATAAAAAATATTATTTTATCGTACAATACACTTGCATATATTGTAAGAGAGGAAAGGAGGATTACGAAAGGACAGGAAATAGATCCTGATCTATAACAGACATCCATTAAGTGTTCCATTTTATTTTTTCCCTTCAATAATATTAGTGTAAATTCAATTTGCATTAAAATAAAATGCTTGTTGGACCAATGGTTGCTGTAGAAACAGTAGAAACAATATACAGCATCATAACAATACTGTCTGTACAATGTGTCTAAAATTCTTTCGCATATCAATCCTCTGCTGTATCTGCTGTATATAATTTCATTTGTTTCCCCAACCCCAGAGACCCTTGACAAAGCCGGTGAGACCAGCCTGTCCCCTCTTAGCCTGATCGCCCATTTTATGCGACAGATCAGGAAACTCGACCATGTTAAAAGCCAGATCGAAGAACAAAGGTTTGCAAGGAATGCTACGCATCGGTGGTGGCAGTTTATAGACGTTCGGTTGCTTCGTGAGAAGTGCCGGATCCTCTCTGTACTCGTGCAAACGTTCGTACAGCGGTTTCTTGCTTTTGGCAAGCTTACTGGTTCCACTCTCTTCCTCCTGACCGTCCTCCAGAACGCTGTGGGCATGAGCAGCATACTGCGCAGCCTCCACAGAGGTCTCCAAATTGCACAAGGCTTCCTTCAGCGCAGCTGGAAGAATCGCGTTATATTTAAGTGCATCTTTAACATGCTGCAGCGATCTCTGATATAAGGCCATAGCTTCGCGCCAACGATGCAGATTGGCGAGACTCTGGGCCATGTAGAAACATCTGAAGGCTCTGTAACATTTTGTTTTCGCCTCCTGCTCCTCCAAAAATTCTGGGTCGTCTTGCAACTGAGATATCTCCACAAGATTGTGCAACGCTGCCTCATACAAACGCACTATATCCTGTGGCTTGGCTTTATCCGATTCCTCTGCCGCTTTGACCAACGTCAAATTGCGTTCCAATGTACGAGATAGCCGAATATATTGCAGATAATTGATCAGATGTTGCTGTGGCGACCACTTGTCATTCTCTTTCTTCAACTCATTCTTGAAGTGGTCACGCACCGCCAATAGAGCATCCTTGCAGTCAATCAGATGCGCCTCCAGCAGATCAATCTTGGCTTGATTGGTGGCGGCTCTCTCCAGAGCTTGATTCAATCTGGAGTCTGCGATGATCAAACCAGCCGCTCGTGGTGGTACCGTACCGCAGGATTTCCCACGCCATGTCACCTCTTCGATATTAGCTTGCTTCTCCCGCGTCTGAGCTATCAGAGAGTC